>NC_047507.1:39087129-39384220 GCF_902827115.2 Pseudochaenichthys georgianus | reverse complement strand
GTGTGTGTGTGTATTTAACAAGTAGATTAACTGTGAAGACATGATTATTGAAAAACAAGTAGTTAATGTAAGGAGACAACTCCCTTTTAATTCTTATTTGTTGTACACACGTCTTACACACATGTTTAGAAAGCCATACCTCTTATATAGCCACACACACACACACACACACCACACACCACACACACCACACACACACACACACACACACAGACCACACACACACACACCACACACACACACTAGCTGTCCTGCTGAAGGAGGTCTTTGGTTTTTTGCAGGTTGTGATCAACAGCTCCATCTAAGAACTGAACCCAGGTCAGCTGAGATTCCCCGCATACATGACTGCACCTGAATAGAGGGGTAACATTTTTTATCCACAATAACAATTACAATAATAATACTAAATGAAAAGATAATACAAATTAAGTTCATTTCTACTAGGCTTGAGATTTTTATCGTTAAAATCCCATTTTATATCATGCATATTACACATGAAATACAGTCGGAGCAAAAGAATACTACATATTCACAGATATGAACTTCAAATATCAGAAGTATTATAATCACTAAACATTAATGTTACCTGATGATCTCAAGAACTTTCTTTAACAGTGCTCCCAATTTAGAAACCTGCAGCGAGAAAAGAAAAGTCCTTTATATGTTAATATGAATATTGAATGACACGTTTCATAATATTCCTAAATACTATATAAAGGGCAAAGACCACCTTTAACTGCTCTAAACATGCTCTTTTGAAATGTGCATATTTCACCAGGGTTTGTCTTAACCCCGTCAACAGAGTGTCGAGTTATGTACGACACTTTAAAAAGGCTCAGCAATTGAAGCACACGCGTTGAGCACCAGGAAAAGCGCTTTATAAATGTATTGTATTATTATTACTAAATAACTGTGTGTAGAGGGGAGGAGTCACGGGCACTGAGGATGTAAGACGTGTTTCTCCGCTGCTCCTGAGAATGTGACTTAATTTCATAAATCCTGCACAATTTTGGTATTTTATTGTTGAAATTAAATAGAACATAAACTAAGGATTCGTCGTACGTGACTTTTGTTAACCAAAACAACCGAAATGTCTTCTGCTCGCCAAAAATCCGAAGCACAGAAAGGAGGCCGCAGCAAAACCTCGCCTTTGCCTGACCCGGCTAACGCTACTCGAGGGGTGGCTGAAGCTAACGCACTCGACGCCGAACTTTTACAAAGTATGATGGACTCCCTGAAAGCCGACATTTTTGGCAAAATTGACTCTTTATCTTCCAGCCTACGCTCCGAGATTACCTCTGTCCGAAAAGAACTAAAAGAGTCAATAGGACCATTACAAGCTAAAGTCGAGCAACACGGGCAAACTGTGCTTGAGCTTGAACGAGCTGCTACTGACCATAGCGGCCGGATAACGGAGCTGGAAGCTACAGTTAGCAGGCTAACGGCTCAGGCTAAACATGCTGATGATCGGTGCGAGGACCTGGAGGGGAGATCCAGAATGAATAATATTCGGCTGGTGGGCATATCGGAGGGATTGGAGGGACCTCGTCCTACTGAGTTTATCGCCAAACTACTTCAGGAAATACTTCGCCTGGATGAAAAGCCCCTGCTAGATCGAGCTCATCGTACACTGCGGGACAGGCCCAGAGAGGGAGATGCACCCCGACCATTCGTCGTAAGAGTTCATTACTTTCACATTCGCAATGAGATCCTACGTCGGGCCGGGGAACTGTCTCCCCTCCTCTGTCAGGGTAAGAGGATTTCTATCTTTGCTGACTACACCTCCACCGTCGCTAAAAAACGAGCTGCTTTTGGAACTGTCAAGCGTCAGCTGCACTCATGTCCGGGCATTAAGTTTGGACTTCTCTACCCAGCGGTGCTCCGAATCACGCTGCCGAGCGGAGACACACATCGGTTTGAAGATCCTACAGCTGCAAATGACTTTGTCAATACAAAACTCAAGAAAGCAGTCACTCCAATGCTGTGTGACGGAGCAGAGCCGGCTCCTTGTCACACTTCTTCTTTTTTTTGTTCATGACAACTTGGACTGCATCTCCCAGTAAGTCATTGTAGCTTTCCATGATAATTAGTCACTGACAACATGTCTAAACGTGTGACGAACGTACTAATGTTCTGTTTTATTTTGTGCGTGTTTACTCTTGTTTTACCCAGTCACCTTTCTCTTTGGGTAGCTTAGGCTGTGTTAGTAGTAGCCTAGGATGGTAGCTACGACGGAGCGTTTAGCAATTCCTATAAGGTTTGATCGGCGTGTCTCGCATGGGGAGGCACTTCTGCCAAGGTGGGAGGGAGTAACGTGGTTCTTTTACCACAACGGGTTGTTCTATATTGTGTGTTTTGTTTTTTTGGTTGTTTCTTTTTTGTGTTTTTCGTGTCGGCTTGGTCTATCAACATTGTACATGTTGAAATGCTGTTATTCGTTATACCTCATTCTGCTAAATATGTTATATTATGCTTCACTCTTTGCCTCTTAAGATGCTTCTATGGTTTCACCTAAATTAATACAACAAGATGGAGAGGGGCTTCAATTTTGTACCTGGAACTGTAGGGGCCTTAACAATCCTGTTAAGCGCAGCAAAGTTTTGCACCATCTCAAGCACCTGGGTGCACAGATAATTTTTCTACAAGAAACTCATTAGGGTCTCTGATCAGAGCAGATTAAAGGCCAGTTGGATTGGCCATACCTACCACTCTTCTTTCACACGGGGGAAATCTAGGGGAGTGAGCTATTTTACTTGCACAAGTCACTTCCTTTTGTGGTTCAAATGTGATGGCAGACCAAAACGGGAGGTCTACAATAATCTGTTAGTGGTCAAATTAGATTCGTACTCCAGTGGCTTCCTTGTCAATGTATATGGACCAAACTGGGATGAATGTGTTTTTTACACATTTATTTTTCCATTCTACCAGATATATCCTCACCTTTCCTTATTTTGGGAGGGGATTTCACGGCTGGGCTGGATCCTCAAACTGGACCGATCATCGACCCGAATTGTAAGCCGTCTAGGTCTGCCAAGGCAATTCAATCCTTTAAAAAACAATTTGCCATTTCTGACCCCTGGCGTTTTTATTAATCCCTCTGGAAAGGATAATTCATTTTTCTGCAAATGTCCAACCACACTTTTACTCGTATAGATTATTTCCTCGTAGACAATAGAATTCTTCCTTCTGTTAAATCAATTTCCCATAATGCGATAGTCATATCTGACCATGCCCCAGTCACTATGAGGATACATTTCACAGGGTCTGATAAAACCGTGCTCCATGGCGTTTCAATAATCGTTTGCTTTCAAATGAAGACTTTGTGGAATTTGTTTCCGGACAAATAGATCTCTTTCTTAGTATAACAAAACTCCTGATGTGTCCGCATCACTGTTGTGGGAGACCTTAAAGGCATACATCAGAGGTGAAATAATTTCTTACAGCGGCTATGAGAGGAAAGTGAGGAGGGAAAGACTTAATAATTTAACGAAACGTATTGCACAGCTGGACGCAATTTATTCTGCTTCTCCTCCTCCAGATTTATACAAGGAGCGCCTCTCTTTACAAACTGAGTTTGAGGTCTTAGCTACGGATCACACAACAGAAATGTTACTGAAATCTAGACATACTTATTATGAACATGGGGATAAGGCTAGTAGATTGCTAGCCTATCAATTGCGACAGACATTGTCGTCTCACCAAATTCCCCAGATTAGGACCTCTTCAGGCTCGACGATTGATCCTAAGAAAATCAATGATGAGTTTAAAGATTTTTACGTATCGTTGTATACTTCTGAAAACACATCCGACTCTTCACACTTGGATAGTTTCTTTAACTCACTCCATATACCCACCGTTCACCCTGACTGTGTTGACGATTTGGAAAAAAATATTACTATTGAGGAACTGGCTACTGCAACCAAGTCCATGCAATGCGGCAAGTGTCCAGGACCAGGCGGCTACACTGCTTAATTCTATAAGGCATTTTTACATAAATTGGCTCCTATTTTAATTGACATGTTTAATGACTCATTTGAATCTCTTAAATTACCCCAGACTCTCACTCAGGCCTCGATTTTCCCTCATTTTGAAAAAGAATAAGGACACTTTGTCCTGTGCCTCGTTTCGTCCTATAAGCTTGCTGAATGTAGACTTCAAACTACTGTCTAAACTCTTAGCTTTACGCCTTGAGTCGACACTTCCCTCTGTTATCTCCCCTGATCAAACAGGTTTCATTAAAAATAGACACTCTTTTTTTAATTTAAGACGGTTGTTTAATACAATTTATAACCCATCTTCTTCTAGTGCTCCAGAAGCATTAATATCCCTGGACGCAGAGAAGGCTTTTGACCGGGTGGAGTGGGGCTATCTCTTCTACTCCTTAGACAAATTGGCTTTGGGAAAAAGTTTACGACCTGGATTAAACTGCTTTACTCCTCGCCTCAGGCCTCTGTTAGAACTAATAACAATCAATCGGAATATTTCCCTCTTCATAGGTCCACCACACAGGGTTGCCCTTTGAGTCCTTTGCTTTTCGCCCTCGCGATTGAGCCCCTCGCCATTGCGCTTCGCTCTAACCCCCTTATTACTGGGATAACCAGAAATGGCGCAGAACAGAGAGTCTCTCTTTATGCGGACGACCTTCTTATGTACCTCTCGAACTTGTCTGTTTCAATCCCTGCTACACTTGCCACGCTGGACTCATTTGGTTTCATATCAGGATATAAACTTAATCTTGGTAAAAGTGAATTATTTCCTCTAAACTCAACCGCACGTAAATGTCCTTTACATAACTTCCCATTTAAAGTATCTCTGCAAAGCTTTACATATCTTGGAATACAAGTTACTAGCACATTTAAAGTCTCTTTAAGGCCAATTTTACAACCCTGTTTAGAACGTATGCAACAAGACTTTGAACGCTGGTCACTGCTCCCTTTAAATTTGGCCGCGAGGATCAACTCAGTAAAAATGAATACTCTCCCTAAATTTGCCTATCTGTTTCAGTGTATACCTATTTTTCTTCCTCAAGCGTTTTTTCAGAAAATTGATAGCTCAATTTTGGAGTTTATTTGGAACAAAAAGAAACCTAGACTTCGTAAAGACTCTCTACAAAGGCCAAAGCTTCTTGGAGGAATGGCCTTGCCAAACTTTAGATTTGACTATTGGGCTTCCAACCTAAGAATCTTACAGTATTGGCTTAGGTCCAATACACTTCATCCTCGCCCGGCTTGGCTGGCTATGGAGTCTTTTTCCTCTAAGCCTGTGTCACTGACATCACTTGTGCACTCCCCCATCAACAGCCCGGTTTCCCTCTATGCTAAAAATATAGTTGTTAAAACCTCCTTAAGGATTTGGAATCAGTTTAAACGTCACTTTGGTCTGCAAGCTTTTTCTACCTCGGCTCCACTAGCTGCAAATCATGTTTCCCCCCCCCTCCATATCAGATGGTGCATTTTCGATATGGTCAAACCTTGGTATTAAAACATTTAAAGATTTATATATTGAGAACACTTTTGCATCTTTTCAACAGCTCTCAGAATTGTTCTCTCTTCCTAAACATCATTTTTTTAGATACCTGCAAATTCGGAGTTTTGCTCGCAATAGATATGCTCAGTTTCCTAACCTGCCCAATGACACGCCTCTAGATGCTTTTCTCACTCAGGCCCCTGTGATGAAAGGAATTATCTCGTGTATTTACAATCAAATCCAAACCCTATATTCAACCTCTCTAAACTCTCTGAAAGCTGTTTGGGAGGAGGGTTTGGGGCAGGAGATCTCAGAGGACCTTTGGGGCAATATTCTTAAGCGTGTGCATACTTCATCCGTCTGCGCAAGACATGGTTTGATTCAGTGTAAAGTTGTTCACCGCACCCATTGGACTAAAGTCAGGCTGTTCAAAGTGTTTGACAATATAGATCCTTCTTGTGAAAAATGTCACCAAACACCTGCAAGCCATGTGCATATGTTTTGGTCATGTACGTCTCTGCACAACTACTGGACTTCAATTTTCAGTACTTTGTCAGAGGTAACTGGGACGCTTATCGAGCCTAATGCCATTACTGCAGTATTTGGCATCCCAAACCTGCCTTTGCCTAGGCTCAAAGCAGACCTTATAGCCTTTGCAACATTACTAGCAAGACGTCTTATTCTAACAAGATGGAAATCACCAACACCACCTTCCCACACTATGTGGATAAGGGAAATTTTTAATAATTTGCAGCTTGAAAAAATCCGTTACACATTGAGAGGCTCCGCCGGGAAGTTCCGGAGTGTCTGGGGGCCTTTCTTTGCCTATGCAGGGAGGATGACCTTCCCGGATATACCGGAATAAAACCCGAATATGTATGTGGATATATCTTTTTTTTATTTTTTTATTATTATTTTATATGTATGTGGATATATATGTATATGTGAAGCATTTTAAATGTATTTGTACTATTATCATCATTAAGAGAATGAGGTTGTGCTTTGTTGTGTGACCAAGCCAACTGTTTGTTTTGTTTGTTTGTTTTTGTCTGTCTTGTTGTAATGTTTCATATGTTATGTGATCTGCACAACTGTAATGTGACACTGTCAATCACAACTGCTCTGTCATCTCTGTTTAATTTGTGTACGAAAATCAATAAACAAAGTTTATAAAAAAAAAAGTACTCCTTATGCAAATTGGATAATATAATATTTCAGAATAATAAAGATAAAGTAAAGAAAAAAATAAAAAAAATAAGTGTGTAACACACATCTGGGTTTCCTACAGTCCAACTCCAACACGAGTTGGACTGGTCTGACCTGTGTCCCTTTGATAAGGAGAAAAAGAGCTGCTGCTGATCTTAATCAACACGGAAAAAGTCAATCGTTTTCTCTGGAAGTAGAACAAAGAGCTGCTTCGAATACCACCGACGCGGATAACTAAACAATGGGGACATTGGCTCAAGAAAGTGAAGCTGCTGTTCAAAAGAATAGAGGAGCCTGATTTTCAGGTTGTCTGTTGTGCCTCGACTGTGACATGTTCCCATGCGTTCATGTTCAAAAAGCTCTTATGTATAAAACAATTCCGCTTGCCGACAAAGACCTACATGGACATATTAGTCCTTGCTCTGTGGAGATGTGACTCGTCTGCACACCCGTCGCTGCTGGCAACACGACATTACATTGTTCACAATTGCAGGAACAGTCAAGCCACACCGTGCCTGAGAGGAGCACAACATTTACATATGGCAACACTTTTCCAGATTACTGGCATCATTTTCAGGTGATTTGAAATGAAACTAGATTCATTAAGCGCTCATCATAGCAACTACATATATTCTTTTAACCCTCAAAACCCTGAAACTGTGTCTCATTAGTAACGCAAAGAACCACCTCGTAGATAAATGCCTTCAGAAAACATAACGTTGCAACTTACATCAGTTCACATATTGCATACTGTATATCAAAATATTACAGGCGTAATGAGGGTGTGTGTGTGTGTGTGTGTGTGTGTGTGTGTGTGTGTGTGTGTGTGTGTGTGTGTGTGTGTGTGTGTGTGTGTGTGTGTGTGTGTGTGTGTGTGTGTGTGTGTGTGTGTGTGTGTGTGTGTGTGTGTGTGTGTCTTACATTGTCCTCTACTCCGCTATAGTCCATGGGTGGATAGAGACAGAGAGCCAGATCATCGACACTGAGGAGGAAACAGGAAGAGGCAGAGATTTGTTTTGACTGTTCTATTATTGGACACAAATGTTGATTGAGTTTGTTTAAAAAAAAGCAAATTGATCAAAAGCTGGTCGAAAGATAAATGAAGATTGGTGTTGGGCAAAATACCAACTACTATATATATATATACTACTCTTCTAATATCAGAGTAGCACATGATAACAAAGGCCCTGCGTAGCTGTGTACGTAACAGGACGTATGATTACCAGAAGAGCGTCAGGACTGTTTTAGGCATATAAAAAACGTTGTTGTCACAATAGTTGTCTCGGTGACAACAATCCACATGATGATTCACTCTATGGAGATAGACATATGACTGTCATGTTTATTTATTACGTGGGCCGCAGCTAATGAACTTTGAACCGGTATTCTGCGTCTTGTGACTGAAACACCCTCTTGTATATCAGCATGTCAAGGACTCTGTTCTGGGAACTATTTGTCCCACGCAGCGCTGGGTGTGATGACTACTTCCATTCTTGCAAGGATAATACAGTGATAACTACTGTAAAGCCCATGTTAGCCGGTGCGGACCGGCCAAAGGTAGCTCCTCTTAGCCGTCCCCCGGCAACTCCCGAGCAGCAGGGAGACTGGGTGACTGTTCAGAAGGGGCATAACGCGAAACCCGCAGGTCCCCACCAACCCGTTCACGTATCTAACAGATATTCCCCACTCAGCGAGACCCGCTGAGAAGCCAACTCTGGTTATTGGTAGCTCTATTATGAGACACGTGAATTTAGAGACCGAAGCCTCCACAGTCACATGCATTCCGGGGGCCAGAGCGGGCGACGTTGAGGCGCATCTTAAACTGCTGGTTAAAAATAAACGTAAATACAGTAGGATTGTTATTCACGTCGGTGGTAATGATGTTCGTTTACGCCAATCAGAATGCACCAAAGTTCATGTGGCGTCGGTGTGTAGTTATGCTAAAACAATGTCGGACACCGTAATCTTCTCTGGTCCCCTCCCCAATCTGATCAACGATGACATGTATAGCCGCATGTCATCATTTCAGCGCTGGTTGTCTTGGTGGTGCCCAGCAAACAATGTGGGCTTCGTAAATAATTGGACAGCCTTCTGGGGAAAACCTGGTCTGATTAAGAGAGACGGCATTCATCCTACTTTGGAAGGTGCAGATCTCATTTCGGCAAACATTTCAGGGCTTTGTGGACGTAATCCATGACAAACTGGAGTTGAGACCAGGAGGCGGAGTCGCAGTCTTACACGCTTCTCTGCGCTCTCTCCTAGGCAGTCATCCATAGGAATCCCGAACCCAATAAAATACCCAATATTAGCGGTGTGTGTGTCTGCCCAAGGACAATTTAAGGTAAAACCTAATAGAGGTGTCATACATAATAACCTAATAAAAGTAAATGTAACAACTACTACAGTGCAACAAAACAGGAAGATTACATGTGGTCTCTTAAACATAAGATCTCTAGCATCTAAAGCAATATTGGTAAATTATTTAATATCAGATTATAATATTGATAAATGCTGTCTCACTGAAACTTGGTTGAGACATGAAGAATATGTCAGCATAAATGAGGCCACTCCACCCAGCCATGTCAACACTCATATTGCTTGAGGCACGGGCCGAGGAGGTGGAGTTGCAGCAATCTTTGACTCAAGTTTACTTATCAATACTAAACCAAAATTAAATTATACCTCCTTTGAAAGCCTCGTTTTTAGTCTTACGCATCCGACCTGGAAAACTTTGCAGCCAATCTTATTTGTTACAGTGTATCGTGCACCAGGTCCTTATTCAGAATTCTTATCAGAATTCTCTGAGTTTTTATCAACTTTGGTTCTTAAAACAGATAAAGTAATTATCGTAGGTGACTTTAATATTCATGTTGACGTTGATAAAAATAGCCTTACTGTTGCATTTAACTCTATATTAGATTCTGTTGGTTTCTGTCAGCGTGTAAATAAACCAACCCACTGCTATAATCACACTCTCGACCTTGTTCTGACTTATGGTATTGAAATTGAGCAACTATTAGTCGAACCGCATAATCCTGCTTTATCCGACCATTTCTTAGTAACTTTTGAAGTACTGTTACTAGACTACAAAGCATTAGTCAAAGGCTCCTGCAGCAGAAACCTATCTGTTAGTGCTATAGCCAAATGTAAGGAAGAGATTCCACCAATACTTAACCGCTTGCCGACAAAGACCTACATGGACATATTAGTCCTTGCTCTGTGGAGATGTGACTCGTCTGCACACCCGTCGCTGCTGGCAACACGACATTACATTGTTCACAATTGCAGGAACAGTCAAGCCACACCGTGCCTGAGAGGAGCACAACATTTACATATGGCAACACTTTTCCAGATTACTGGCATCATTTTCAGGTGATTTGAAATGAAACTAGATTCATTAAGCGCTCATCATAGCAACTACATATATTCTTTTAACCCTCAAAACCCTGAAACTGTGTCTCATTAGTAACGCAAAGAACCACCTCGTAGATAAATGGCTTCAGAAAACATAACGTTGCAACTAACATCAGTTCACATATTGCATACTGTATATCAAAAATATTACAGGCGTAATGAGGGAGTGTGTGTGTGTGTGTGTGTGTGTGTGTGTGTGTGTGTGTGTGTGTGTGTGTGTGTGTGTGTGTGTGTGTGTGTGTGTGTGTGTGTGTGTGTGTGTGTGTGTGTGTGTGTGTGTGTGTGTGTGTGTGTGTGTGTGTGTGTGTATTTAACAAGTAGATTAACTGTGAAGACATGATTATTGAAAAACAAGTAGTTAATGTAAGGAGACAACTCCTCCCTTTTAATTCTTATTTGTTGTACACACGTCTTACACACATGTTTAGAAAGCCATACCTCTTATATAGCCACACACACACACACACACACACACACACACACACACACACACACACACACACACACACACACACACACACACACACACACACACACACACACACACACACACACACACACACCTAGCTGTCCTGCTGAAGGAGGTCTTTGGTTTTTTGCAGGTTGTGATCAACAGCTCCATCTAAGAACTGAACCCAGGTCAGCTGAGATTCCCCGCATACATGACTGCACCTGAATAGAGGGGTAACATTTTTTATCCACAATAACAATTACAATAATAATACTAAATGAAAAGATAATACAAATTAAGTTCATTTCTACTAGGCTTGAGATTTTTATCGTTAAAATTCCCATTTTATATCATGCATATTACACATGAAATACAGTCGGAGCAAAAGAATACTACATATTAACAGATATGAACTTCAAATATCAGAAGTATTATAATCACTAAACATTAATGTTACCTGATGATCTCAAGAACTTTCTTTAACAGTGCTCCCAATTTAGAAACCTGCAGCGAGAAAAGAAAAGTCCTTTATATGTTAATATGAATATTGAATGACACGTTTCATAATATTCCTAAATACTATATAAAGGGCAAAGACCACCTTTAACTGCTCTAAACATGCTCTTTTGAAATGTGCATATTTCACCAGGGTTTGTCTTAACCCCGTCAACAGAGTGTCGAGTTATGTACGACACTTTAAAAAGGCTCAGCAATTGAAGCACATGCGTTGAGCACCAGGAAAAGCGCTTTATAAATGTATTGTATTATTATTACTAAATAACTGTGTGTAGAGGGGAGGAGTCACGGGCACTGAGGATGTAAGACGTGTTTCTCCGCTGCTCCTGAGAATGTGACTTAATTTCATAAATCCTGCACAATTTTGGTATTTTATTGTTGAAATTAAATAGAACATAAACTAAGGATTCGTCGTACGTGACTTTTGTTAACCAAAACAACCGAAATGTCTTCTGCTCGCCAAAAATCCGAAGCACAGAAAGGAGGCCGCAGCAAAACCTCGCCTTTGCCTGACCCGGCTAACGCTACTCGAGGGGTGGCTGAAGCTAACGCACTCGACGCCGAACTTTTACAAAGTATGATGGACTCCCTGAAAGCCGACATTTTTGGCAAAATTGACTCTTTATCTTCCAGCCTACGCTCCGAGATTACCTCTGTCCGAAAAGAACTAAAAGAGTCAATAGGACCATTACAAGCTAAAGTCGAGCAACACGGGCAAACTGTGCTTGAGCTTGAACGAGCTGCTACGGACCATAGCGGCCGGATAACGGAGCTGGAAGCTACAGTTAGCAGGCTAACGGCTCAGGCTAAACATGCTGATGATCGGTGCGAGGACCTGGAGGGGAGATCCAGAATGAATAATATTCGGCTGGTGAGCATATCGGAGGGATTGGAGGGACCTCGTCCTACTGAGTTTATCGCCAAACTACTTCAGGAAATACTTCGCCTGGATGAAAAGCCCCTGCTAGATCGAGCTCATCGTACACTGCGGGACAGGCCCAGAGAGGGAGATGCACCCCGACCATTCGTCGTAAGAGTTCATTACTTTCACATTCGCAATGAGATCCTACGTCGGGCCGGGGAACTGTCTCCCCTCCTCTGTCAGGGTAAGAGGATTTCTATCTTTGCTGACTACACCTCCACCGTCGCTAAAAAACGAGCTGCTTTTGGAACTGTCAAGCGTCAGCTGCACTCATGTCCGGGCATTAAGTTTGGACTTCTCTACCCAGCGGTGCTCCGAATCACGCTGCCGAGCGGAGACACACATCGGTTTGAAGACCCTACAGCTGCAAATGACTTTGTCAATACAAAACTCAAGAAAGCAGTCACTCCAAATGCTGTGTGACGGAGCCGAGCCGGCTCCTTGTCACACTTCTTCTTTTTTTTGTTCATGACAACTTGGACTGCATCTCCCAGTAAGTCATTGTAGCTTTCCATGATAATTAGTCACTGACAACATGTCTAAACGTGTGACGAACGTACTAATGTTCTGTTTTATTTTGTGCGTGTTTACTCTTGTTTTACCCAGTCACCTTTCTCTTTGGGTAGCTTAGGCTGTGTTAGTAGTAGCCTAGGATGGTAGCTACGACGGAGCGTTTAGCAATTCCTATAAGGTTTGATCGGCGTGTCTCGCATGGGGAGGCACTTCTGCCAAGGTGGGAGGGAGTAACGTGGTTCTTTTACCACAACGGGTTGTTCTATATTGTGTGTTTTGTTTTTTTTGGTTGTTTCTTTTTTGTGTTTTTCGTGTCGGCTTGGTCTATCAACATTGTACATGTTGAAATGCTGTTATTCGTTATACCTCATTCTGCTAAATATGTTATATTATGCTTCACTCTTTGCCTCTTAAGATGCTTCTATGGTTTCACCTAAATTAATACAACAAGATGGAGAGGGGCTTCAATGTTGTACCTGGAACTGTAGGGGCCTTAACAATCCTGTTAAGCGCAGCAAAGTTTTGCACCATCTCAAGCACCTGGGTGCACAGATACTTTTTCTACAAGAAACTCATCATAGGGTCTCTGATCAGAGCAGATTAAAGGCCAGTTGGATTGGCCATACCTACCACTCTTCTTTCACGGGGAAATCTAGGGGAGTAGCTATTTTATTGCACAAGTCAATTCCTTTTGTGTGTTCAAATGTGATGGCAGACCAAAACGGGAGGTACTTAATTGTTAGTGGTAAAATTAATTCTACTCCAGTGCTTCTTGTCAATGTATATGGACCAAACTGGGATGATGATGTGTTTTTTACACATTTATTTTCCATTCTACCAGATATATCCTCACATTTCCTTATTTTGGGAGGGGATTTCAACTGCTGGCTGGATCCTCAACTGGACCGATCATCGACCCGAAATTGTAAGCCGTCTAGGTCTGCCAAGGCAATTCAATCCTTTAAAAAACAATTTGCCATTTCTGACCCCTGGCGTTTTTTTAATCCCTCTGGAAAGGAATATTCATTTTTCTCAAATGTCCACCACACTTTTACTCGTATAGATTATTTCCTCGTAGACAATAGAATTCTTCCTTCTGTTAAATCAATTTCCCATAATGCGATAGTCATATCTGACCATGCCCCAGTCACTATGAGGATACATTTCACAGGGTCTGATAAAAACCGTGCTCCATGGCGTTTCAATAATCGTTTGCTTTCAAATGAAGGCTTTGTGGAATTTGTTTCCGGACAAATAGATCTCTTTCTTAGTATAAACAAAACTCCTGATGTGTCCGCGTCACTGTTGTGGGAGACCTTAAAGGCATACATCAGAGGTGAAATAATTTCTTACAGCGGCTATGAGAGGAAAGTGAGGAGGGAAAGACTTAATAATTTAACGAAACGTATTGCACAGCTGGACGCAATTTATTCTGCTTCTCCTCCTCCAGATTTATACAAGGAGCGCCTCTCTTTACAAACTGAGTTTGAGGTCTTAGCTACGGATCACACAACAGAAATGTTACTGAAATCTAGACATACTTATTATGAACATGGGGATAAGGCTAGTAGATTGCTAGCCTATCAATTGCGACAGACATTGTCGTCTCACCAAATTCCCCAGATTAGGACCTCTTCAGGCTCGACGATTGATCCTAAGAAAATCAATGATGAGTTTAAAGATTTTTACGTATCGTTGTATACTTCTGAAAACACATCCGACTCTTCACACTTGGATAGTTTCTTTAACTCACTCCATATACCCACCGTTCACCCTGACTGTGTTGACGATTTGGAAAGAAATATTACTATTGAGGAACTGGCTACTGCAACCAAGTCCATGCAATGCGGCAAGTGTCCAGGACCAGACGGCTACACTGCTGAATTCTATAAGGCATTTTTACATAAATTGGCTCCTATTTTAATTGACATGTTTAATGACTCATTTGAATCTCTTAAATTACCCCAGACTCTCACTCAGGCCTCGATTTCCCTCATTTTGAAAAAGAATAAGGACCCTTTGTCCTGTGCCTCGTTTCGTCCTATAAGCTTGCTGAATGTAGACTTCAAACTACTGTCTAAACTCTTAGCTTTACGCCTTGAGTCGACACTTCCCTCTGTTATCTCCCCTGATCAAACAGGTTTCATTAAAAATAGACACTTCTGTTTTATGTGAGGGACTGCGGATGGAAATTAGCTCAAAGCTCAAATCCGGCATGTTTACGTTTTAAAGCATTTGTTTTTAAATGTTCATCAATATGCATTGTCCCTCTTCAAATAAACGATTAAATGAAATAAATGAAGTCTGAAGACTTTCTCCATTGACTTCCATGTTAAAAATGTGTTTAATTATGGGATATATCTCTGGAATTATGAAAGTTATGAATGAGAAAAGTGATAGCTATTGATTCCCGATCGACCTGTATGTTTTAATGTTTGAACGGAGTTTCTGCGGTGTGGAATGTGGGAGCAGAAGAGGTGTAAAATAACCCGGAGGAATAAGAATAAAGAAATTGTGCGTAGAAGTACAAGTAGCATTCCCACTAAATTAATCTGATTCAGAGTTGTGGCAGGTGTAAAAGTAACTTCCATCTGTGCAGTCCTTGTGTGCAGTGGCGGCGCTGGGGTAGGCTACAGCCACACCAAGAAATGGCTTAGCCCTACCTTAGCCCCACCATGAAAAAGTATGTTAAAGTAATCATGTTGAGAACACGGATTGCGAAAATCTACCGGTCGTGTCCACAACACACAAACTGATCCTGCTGTAACAACAAGTGCACGTTACTGACGCAATATGGTTGAGACCATTCGGGCTTATGCTAGAGGGGCGCAAGGAATAGTCTAAGTAGTGGGGGAGTTTTATACACTAATATCAGCGCGGCCGCAGTCAGATCAAAATGCCTCCGAATGCAATTTGAACAGACCTACAGCCAATCAGAGCAACGAAACATTGGGTCTGCTGCGTCATGCATTACTGATTCGTCACGTTCACAGTGAAAAGTCCCCAAACTCTCGCTGAGTAAATTGAAGACAGACAGCAGAACTTCTAGGATTAATTGTATATTTCGGATGGATAGATTTGTTCTTAAACGCCCTCGCATTGCCGGTACAAGTCGAACAGGTGCCAGAGTCACACGACCCACCTGAAGAGTGAATAGTGAGTTTTGAATATATTTTGTAATAGGGGCATTCTACCGAATTTGTGCAAAGTGCAGTCCCACAACAAGAACAACTATTTAACAAAACAATTAAGTATTCAGACATAGATATTTACTAAGAATATGTTATGTTATATTAAACACAAGGCATTAAATTAGATAGTGATAAGCTTAATATATACAAAAACATAATTTATAGGGTACTTTCTATTGGGAAGTAGCTGTCCTGACATCTACAGGGCTCGACATTAAGGACTGCCCGATGGCCCGGGGCCATCTAGTATTTAGCTCGGGCAATGAAGCCTCACCTGCTGGTTGCCCGACCGGGCAATCTATTATGCCAGTATCATGCAGCTCGCGGATCCAGTAATGAGTGACGGTCAGTGACCCGACAGTAAAAATAAACATATCTATAACTAGTTTAGGTAGTTTGAGAGGTAATTAAAATAGCTACGTGTGATATTCTAACCTGAAGTGTGTGTTTTGTCCGCTCACCGCTGCATGTGATCATGCAGAGCTGCGTATAGACTCGTCAGCAGCAGCTGATCTCTCTCTCCCGTCAGATTAGACTTCACTCGCGTTTATGTCCATATCGATCAGATCCAGCTAGTTCTAGCTAATGATATGACTACCTGCTTATTAAAAGACACCTAAACAATAAGTGTCGCTATGCAACTGGGTGAGGCCGCAAAGTATAGCGCAGCATTATGCCTTTGTTTACATGCCCACCGGAACCCCGAGGCATTACCAACAGATCAACGCACAATCAACCCACACAGGACATCTCTTTCTCCACATTAAGTGTTAGACATTAGAGTTGACTATTCTTGTCTGTCACATACTCTTTTGTCTGTCACATTGGTCTCTGTGTGTCATTAAGCTCGGGAGTGTGTGTATGTGTGGCGCGAGCGAGCGAGAGAGCGTGTGCACCGGTTACGTGCATGGTTGCTGTTAGCATCTGGTGCTAGCTAGCTACGCTAACGGATATAAGGAGCTGTTTCAACAACAAGGTGGAGGAGAGTCCTCTGCTGTCAGACTGAGAGACTGATAACTACAGCTCAGGTGAGGTAAAGGACTCTGTGTGTTTAGATAGTTAACTTTGTCTAAGTTATCTCTGTGGGTCTCAAACGGTTTGGTCACCATTTATGTAAACACATATTTCCATTTGAGAGGGTAGTGATTAGTGAAATATGCATGAATAATACAAAAAAAAATGTTAACGAGGTGAAAAAAGGTAAGATAAACTTTTAAAACTTGTTGAGAGCTAAAACTAGTCTTTGCTGCTGCCTCAAAGAGGAGCATGGGGAGAGGAAGGAGACAGGAGAGGCTGATTCAGTAGCCCAGACACACTCACAACTATAAATGAACCAAAAACAAATAAATAAACAAGTTTCAGTGTTTTTAAATATTGGATATGGTATGTTATTGGTTATGGCCATGTACTTATGATTTTATGATTATTTAAATGTATACAGTTCTGTTTCATATGGGTGTAGTCTCTTTATTTCCCCCTCAAAATGCACCAGTTTGATGCATTTAAGTCCAACATTTAAAAACAAATCTTACCGGGGGTGCATGCCCCCGGACCCCCCTAGAGGATTTGAGGTCCACCCCCACTTAAAATATGTTCACATGAATAGATTCCTAAATAGATTTTCACATTTTTTTAAATAGTGACCCATGTCCATATGTTTATTTTTGGGTAGTAGATTTAAACTATAGTGCTATCACTATGGGCAGCAACGCTGTAAATATTGACAAATAAATCTAGCAAAATGGCACAAAAAAAACCTGGTAGTGGCCTGGCTGGGTGTATAATTCCCGGCCTGATTTATTGTCCCAGTCTGGCCCTGGCTGTGAGAGAGAGAGAGAGAGGAGAAAAGAGAGGATCCGTTTCTCCCGTGTTATTATTCAAAGTTAATGTAAACTTTTGAATAATGTACTTCATCTACTACAAGTAGTTTCTTTGAATGTATTAATTATGTTGTTTGTTGTTTGTGGAATCATTTATTGAAAAATGAATCTGAATTTTTCGATCTGTTACGATTATAAACTGAAGCAATATAAAAATGACTCCCATTAACTGAGTTTTAAACATCAGCACGGTCCTAGTCCGGTAATTACATGCTAACGGAAACTCCGCTACACAATTGTTATTATTATTGAAACATGACCGGACATTTGACTGGCGAGAAAAAATCCTAGCGGAAACCCTGATACATATGTATGGGAATAGTTTTGTATCATAAAGATAAAGCAACACTTTTTCAGAATAAAGCAAAACTTGAAAAGAAAGTTTGGGGCTCTCTGCTGGAACTGCTACCCCCGCGACCCGACCACGGATAAGCGGGAGAAGATGGATGGATGGATGGAAGCAAAACTATGAGTTTAAAAGAAGAAAAAAACTGAGTCAAGCAAAATAAAATACATTTTAAAAATAAAACTATAAGTTACAAACAAATCATTTGTGTAATCATGTAAGCTATAAGTCTTTTTTCTTTGTTTTAACATAGGTTTTTGTTTGCAGTTCTTGTTTCTTCTTTCTCAATGATCGGACTTTTGCTCTCGCTGCAGCTCTCTTTTGCGCTCCCTTTTTTTTTTTTTGAGATTCTGACACAAACCTCCCAGGTGGGCGGGACTTTCAGGGGTGCGTCCCCATTGGCTACTCAGTTTGAGTGACAGCCCAGTCCTCCAGCGATTGTACACTGCGGTCAAGCCAGCCGCCCCTGTATTTCGAGTGCGTGATTAGTTACAGGTTTACGGTAATGCAAAAAAACAACCCTGGGAAGCTGGACGTTTCGTATGTGCAGTATTATATATTCGACCACTTTAAAGCTACAGAAAATCACAAAAAAAGGAACACTTCCGGTGAGGATTTCAAAGTAAAGGATGGCATGTGGTTCATTTATATTATTTGCGATTGAGGAACAGGGTAATTTATGAGAATAATGTTAGGACTTATTGCTTCATAAACTTGTTGCACAAATACTATGAACTACTTTTACTGTGTACTTTTTGAGAATGGCAAAATTCCCTCCAGAGAACAAGAATGAGCATTTTTGTCAACTTTAATGTGGTCTAAAAAACATTTCTTCCAAAAGTAGTTTATGAAACTGCCATGTTTGTACTTAATACTTCTAGGACTACTTGGAAAAATAATATGAACTACTTTTACTGTGTACTTTTTCAGTAATTTGAGTTTCAAAGTCCCTCCAGAGAACAAGAATTTGTGTCAACTTTAATGTGATCTAAAAAACATTTCTTCCATAGACATATGACACTGCCATGTTCTTCTGCCCTAGTTGCAGAGAAAGCAATTCCAATTGCTTGCCCTGGCTTCTTGGAGTTGGTCCTGATTCATCCCCAGGCACTGCTCATGGAACCGTCTTTCACAGGTGTCACACTTATCTGTAAAATGAAATGAGTGACCATCAAATCTGATACATCTTGTCATCGGAAATGATGAAGTAATGAAGTGCAATAGAACATAATTTTGGCAAAATTAGATTCATGTCAACTTTATTACATGTAGCTATAGTCTGTAGCATACTCGCCTCAAACACCAGTTTAATATCTGAAAATAACTATATTATGTCTACATTTTCAGTTTTTCAAATAAAAATGTTTTTTAGGTAGTTATAGGTAGAAGATGTATAGTTCTGGGAAAACCCCATGTTGCATCACTATAATGTAGTTACCTTTTGGTATTCTTATTTGGTCAGTTATGTATTGCATACGAGCTGCTTCTCCCTGCTTGCCATATTTTGATAGTGACTTACAGGATGTTGGTGTGTGAAAGAGGACAACAGCAGATAACACACAAACCTCCTTCCAAGTGGTCCGTTTTACATTAGGAGTGTTGCCTCAAGGTATAACTTGGTTTCCAGGCCTGATCTGGTGGACATGTACCATCAGTCTCCCAGCGGTGTAGAGTGAGGTGGAGGAACCGCAGGGTGCGCTAATTCAGTGCCCCATATTGCTATTTTCCAAGCTAATGTAGCTTTGTCATATTTGTCAACGCTGCATTGAGGCTATTGTCATCATGTGGGTGGACTTAGACTCAAACCTGGGGTGAAGTTACACTTTAAATGTAATATGTTGCTATTTGACATGATTAGAATTGTCAGTATCCCTATTCCACTACTCATCACATTTTATATTCTCTCTGTTCATTATGTGTAAACAATGTATATACATTACCATTTATCTGAGAGAAGTTGTCTTGACTGTTTTGTTAGTAAATGAATTTATATCGGTTCTACAGTCATTTTGAATAGAGTTAGTGTGTGTGTGGGGGCTGCAGCTGGGGCGACGCACGAGGTTGCCGTAAAAAAATAATTCGGCATGCGCCGAAAAGTAGAAATCGCAGCATGGCCCTGCAGCGTTTTCGCTGGACCGCCTGATCTGGATAGACCCAGTGACTCAACAGTTTTGTAAATACATCTAATATCATACATTTAATTTATTGGAATATGATGAAGCCCTATTATAACTACACTACGACAAATACTCACCCAATCTGTAGTGGGAGGCCCAGATCCTGGGGGCTTTGAGGCAGAGCACATTGCACAGTTGTTCTCCATGTGAAACACTGCAGGAAAAGAAAATATGTTATTTAGACATACTGTATATATGGATATATATATAAATGGATCATGAATGGGATCATTAACACAGGTTTAATATGTTTTTAACTTAAGGATGGATGTTTTAAAAAGAAGACTATGTACACAGTGTGAACAGAACAACATATAAGCAGACATACATAGACAATCCGTAATATTCTAAACATTACTAGGCAATGACCTGTATGCAACAAATTTAAAAATGCAGGAATTTATATTTGTCACCGTTTCACTCTAAGCCCTGTTTTGTGTTCCATATTTCACCCATGCCTCCTGCCACTCTGCCTGTAAGCTTTCAATAAACCACCTATAAACTGTTCCTGGATGCCTGCCTGGTACAATCTGTATTCGTTTCCTCTTCCCTGCTCTCCTGACACAAACCGTGACTGTCAAGTTTCCTGGGTTTTTTGGGTGTAATCCCCACTTGAAAAGGGATGAGGCGTCTACCGGACTTTGGGAACAGGATTTCACTCCAGTGACAAAGCTTCTTTTCAATATTTTTTATTTTGATGTAGAAGTTCACTTTATGCAGTTACTTTGTGCAGTCACTTTGTGCAGGTGAAAAACCTTTAAAACAAAAAAAGAACATTTTAGAATTTGTAACCATGTAAATACAGCGGATTCTTTTAACTTGACTTTTCTGGAAATGTTGACAAATCAAGTTAATTATTATTTTTAAACTAGAAACTATTATTTCCCCTTCTTTCACAGAGGTATTCAATGAATAAAATAAGACTTTACTATTTACGCTTCTAAATCAAATGGATTCTTTATAAGACATTTACTACTTCTAAACAAGAAAGCTTCCGTCTAAGCTAAATAAACAGTGCGTCTAAACTCTCTCTGTGCCTCACCATTTACGCAGCACATTTAAACCACACAAACAATGCTGCGCAGCGCCGCTCGCGCTCTAACAAGACACGTGCATACACTCAAACAATTCAACAGAACATTCGCCAGCGGCTCTGCGGAGCTCTCACAGCATGATGGATGTTCTTACCGGCTGCCTGTCCTGACTCAGTAGAGGTGCCTCCCGTCTACCCGCTTCCGTCTAGGATCGCACACAGCTACTATTTAAACCCTCCTTGAGGATGCAGCACTGGGCTCTGTAATTAGGGTGATTACACCCAGCTTGCCAGAGGAGGCAGGATTGCCTGCGATCATTACACCTGTTGTCTATCCTATTAATTGGTGGTTTGTCTTTAAATGAAACATATTTGTAGCGTTTATGATTTAAAGTCTGAATAAAGTTAAGATTTTGTTATTCTATGTATCTATATCTTTTAATATGCGACTACTTCTAATCTGTTTTTTTATTTTATATTTATTAAAGCCCTAGGCTCTGTTTGACTTTACACCTCCCACTCGATCTTCCTGTCTCTTTTGGAACACTGGGAGATCGCTTGCTTTGAGGCAAACAATAAACCCCAGTCACACTCTGTTCTTCAGCAGGTAACAAGACGACCAGCCGCCGGACGTCTCTTTCCAGAATGGTGGCAGGGATCTTTTCACTTCTCTTAGAGGTTGGATTTAGTGTCTTCTGCTGGGCTCTTCTCGCCTCCCACTTTGACCTTTCCACAGATTTACTGGGTTTGATGAACTTTTTTGCTGCCCTCCAGATCCATGCAACTGTCTTAACCAATCGGCTCAGCACATTGAACTGCTTGACATTCACCAGGTTCTGGATAGCTGACCCTGCAGGTGGTCTCCTCTCTGTTTGGATCGGGTTCTGCTCTTGCGGTGGTTCCTGTTTCTCTGCCTTGGCCCTCGTTAGTCAAGCAACAAATGCCTACTTTTTCAGCCTGTTGATGCCTTCTCTGGCAGTATCAGCGAGGTCCCTTGCAGATTTGATTGGCCACTCTTTCGCTGGCAAGTTCAGAAACTTTGGCCCATTTTGCCACTCTGAGTTCTCGTCCAGGTCTTGAGGGCTTGCTCCTCTGGTGATTATGTCAGCGATGTTGTATGGACCAGGAATCCACCACTAGTCAAGTACATTTGAGTTGTTCTGGATTTCGCCGATTCAATTTGCAAAGAAAGTCTGGTAACCATAGCTTTCCCTTTGTATAGTGTCAGAGAATATTTTAAGGGTGCGTTCACACCTGCCTTGTATAGTCCGGTTGAATCGAACCCTGGTGCGTTTAGCCGCTTGGTGCGGTTCATTTGGGTCGGTGTGAACGCAGTCCGAGACCTCTTAAGTGAACTAAACAACCGAACTCTGGTCCGCTAAAATAGGTGGTCTCGGAGCGCTTGCTTGCGAACTCTGGAGCGGTTCATTGCTGGTGTGAACGCAGTCCGCACCAAAACATAGGAAGCGCAGTATTTACGTGTCACAAGAACGCGGATATCTTCAAAAATCTTTAGCGAAAGACTCTTTCAAGACATCCGCGGTTGTTTAGTTAAAGAGTAAAGCAGAATTAAGTGTTGAACAGTGTCGTGTAAAGTAAAAATTCTCCGTCAGCTACATAAAAGTAAGAACACCTGTCGTCCGTGAAACGCCCCTCCTCTGCAGAACGCATTATCCCGCTTATTACATTGCCACATTCTCAACAAAGTAACGACATGACTCCCAATATTAATTGAAATGCTTTTGTGGATTTAGAAAATGATTTTATTGATTTAAAAAATAGTTGTATTTAAATTGACATGCATCCGCTAAGAAAAATAGTCCGTTGTTACTGTTTGAACTAACGTAGCAACGGCAGGAACTGCTTCGATAGAGTTTTTGAGGAGCTTTTTGATTACAGATTTGAAAAAATCGTTGCTTGCTTTAAAAGTAGCACAATGAGAAAGCAGTTGACATCTGTTGACATGGCGGCCGTGAGGCTCGCCCCAGTGCAAGCTATGTTCATGTCTGTCATACTTTTGTCTGCCCTATATGTGTGTAAAGTTTCATGTGTTATCCAATACACCCGCTGGGACCTACTAAACTTCAGACACAACCAACATGCAGTTTTGGAGTCATCAACGTCTTTCCCGAAGGAAATATTACCTGTTTCACCTGGCCTCCCAACGCCATGGCAGCAAACCGGCAAAGGGAGCAGGCGCTCCGGTGTCCTATCGCGGTTCAAGAGGCGCCCATACCGACCCCCACTCCCTGCCCTTCTGCTGTCAAATGTAAGATCTCTCAGGCACAAGATGGATGAACTTCACCTCCTGATCCAGTCAAACAAAACCTACGGTGACTGCTCCGCCATCTGCCTGACTGAAACCTGGCTGGATCATTCGATTCCCGACCAAGCAGTATCACTCGCAGGATACACACTCCACCGAGCCGACAGGTCAGTGGAACTAACACACAAATCTAAAGGTGGTGGAATATGCATTATGGTCAACCATCGCTGGTGCACAAACTCCACCTCGCTAAGCCATGCATGTTCCCCACTTCTGGAGCATCTAACTGTCAAATGCAGACCCATGTCGGGGGACATCTTACTTCTTCCTTCTCTCTGTCTATACCCGTGTACACTCATGTTCCGATTAACCCAGCTTCCCCAAATGTCTTTCTTTTTGGTGTCTATATACGCTGGGATCCGGAGTCATGGATGATCCTGCGGTCCTGTGTCCTGGATCGCGAGCGCTGGATCTTGAGTCGTGGCTGTGGTCCTGGATCATAGGTCCTGGATGGATATCCTCGTGGATTCATCTTCCTATTATACACACATGCATTTCCAAACATTTGGACTACCTATGTTGCAAATGTATTATCTTTTCAATTTACACACGGCATCTATTGCAGTCTGTCCGTCCTGGGAGAGGGATCCCTCCTCTGTTGCTCTCCCTGAGGTTTCTCCCATTTTTCCCTTTAAACTGGGTTTTCTTTGGAAGTTTTTCCTTGTACGATGTGAGGGTCTAAGGACAGAGGGTGTCGTATTGTCATACTGATATTCTGTACACACTGTGAAGACCACTGAGACAAATGTAACATTTGTGATATTGGGCTATATAAATAAACATTGATTGATTGATTGACCTACCTTCCCAGAGAGTTTGCATCGGTAATCATAATCGGTGTTTACATTCCACCTGAGGCTAACGCTAACACCACCATGAGCGATCTAGCCAGTCACATCTCCTCCGTGGAAAACGCACATCCAGACGCAGCAATAATTGTGTTAGGCGACTTCAACCACACCAATCTGTCCACGGAGCTTCCCAACTACCACCAGCAAGTTACCTGCCCCAGCAGAGGAAACAACACACTCGACCACTGCTATACTCCACTCAAGGAGGCTTACCGTGCTTCTGCGGGAGCTCCGCTCGGCAAGTCGGACCACGCAATGCTGCTGCTTATCCCGAAGTACAAACAACAATTAAAATCCTCGGAAACACCAATAAAATCCTCTAAGTCCTGGTCCACAGAAGCCATCGAAAAGTTGCGTGGATGCTGAAGGAGATATGAGTGGATAACTAGTCCGCATTTTCAAATCTCCGCGCGTCCCTAAACAAGCTGATATCTTACAGGAAGGAAATCCAGAGCATACAAGTAACCGTTTAACAATAATCTACTTTAATGGTAATATGACAATGCAATACAATCAAATACATTACCATACAAAACCATATCATTTCATATGCATAATGTCAGAAGTGGGCCCACCCCTGGCCCCTGCCCACAGGCCGCCACGATGTTCCAGTCCAAGCGGCGCGAGGAGAGAGAGGCAGAACAGAAAGCTGGATAGGCTTTCATACCAATGATACAGGAAGGGGTGGAGTTTAAGGACAACTGGTCGTCTTTTCCAGTCATCTCAAACAAACACCTCTGACCCTCACTGTCTCCAGCCTCCACACATACACACATCCCCCCCATCACATTCCAGAGACCACAGTGGGGTCTTGCTCCACCTCCCCCACCTTCCTTTGTCCTCAAAAACCACATGTTAGCAGGCCCAAAACCAGCCCACAGTTTTCTACACAAATCATTTTCCCCTTTTAAGCTTTTTCACAGTTTGCATGAATACATACAAATATTTCCTTACAATTCCCCCTTTTGCACTCTTAAACAAGAGTGCAACTTACACAAGGCACTTGAAACATAACTATTGTCGCTCCTCTCCACTGTGTTCATCTCTCAACATTATATTTAGAGCCCTTTAAACATTTGGAAACAGCCCTTCATATGGCAGAATGAGAGGGAGACCAAAAAATGTCAAAAAACTGCATCCTTGTCTGCTGAGTCTCCATACTCGTCCTCTCCCTGACACAGGCCAACAGTGGCAGGAGGGGGAGAAGCAGCTTTCCCCTCAATGGTGGACCTGATTAGTCCGAATGGTTTCATCAGACCCCTCTGAGGGCAGGATGGGCTGGTTACACGCAGCACATGTAGGCGCCAGGACCCTGTGGCAGTCTTTCAGACAGTAGATTTTAAAGTCCTCTTCACAGAAAACCCTTCCTGCGTCATAGTAGAACGCCTTCCCTACTACAGGCGCTGCAGGTGAAGCAGCTGTCATGGTAGAGGCTGCCCATAGCTTGGCAGGCCTGGCTGGCTCCATACACCGTCTTGTTGCACTTAACACACACTCCTGTTTCAGCGGAGAGTGGAGTCCCCTGTGCCATCCTGGCTTGCCGTGTCTTTGTCCCCTCTGATCCGCTGACGGCGGCTTCTGGGCTGCCTGCTGGAGAGATGTCTTCCTTCTCCTCCGGCTTGCTGATGGCGGCTTCCGAGTCGATGCTGAATAGATGTCCTCCCGATCTTCCTTCTCCGGTCCGATGATGATGCCTCCTGGGACGACTGCTGGATGGATGTCCTCGAGGTCCTTCTCCTCCAGTCCGCTGATGACAGCATCCGAGTCGACCTCCATGACGAGAGCCAGATCCGTCCTGATGTCGTCTAGGGTCCTCACAGGTGTTTTCCCGACCGCACACTGGCTCCAGTGGTACCAGTTGTCCCCCTTTCCTTGTAGGCAGACGGCATGGGATGTCCTCTGGGTCACTCGGTCGGGGCCGGAGAGCCTGGGGTTGACAGTCAGCCTCCTGCGTCTCGGGTCCCCCTTTTGGCGTCAACACCCTGTGTGGAGAAATCTGATACAAATCCCTCAAGCCTACGCTCCGGGCTCTGGGGCCCTCGGCTGTTTGACCCACCAGTGCGTGGCCACTTGGAGCCTGTTGGTGGGGTGTCTTAAAACAACAGACGTCTGTGCACAGGCTTTCTAAATTAATTGTGCAGCTTCAGATTCTTAATACTTGGACTGTGCCCACTAAATAAGAACCCCAACATCTTTAGGTAAACTAAATAACATATTTCAATAGCTCTGAATTTCTGACAAGCATCTGTATTTATTTTCAAATGAAATCCCTGAGATCCCATTAAAAAATCTAAATATGATTTGAACTGCTAATGTTTCTGGCAAAGAAACACACTAATGTTATGGATTCAAAAACAACCCAAATCACGATACTAACAAAGTGAATGGCTTCCTGGTGATACTGCTTCTACCCGTCAGTGCTTAGATATTATCCCGCTGAAAAAATGAATACAGAATTCCAACAAACTGTCATCAAATGTCTTTCTATTATGTATTTAGATTAAATGTATATCCCCATAATGACCTCAACAATAAAGTCTATGGCTTTTACTTCTTTACCAGGCTAGTTACATGATGTTGTCCAAATTACATTCTATCTCATTACATTACTATGTTTTAACTTTAACTGTAAATATGTTCTTTCTACATTTCAAACCTTGGTTACTTTAATACCTGTTGAAACATTAGTTGACACATTAGTTGACACATTACTCACAGGTCAGCTTCTTCAGTATTTCATTCTGGACTTACATCTCTCTGGTAGCCCCTTGGCCACTGATTCTTTATCAACCTGATCTCACCAGAATGCGTGACTCCACCACGACTCCTTAACACCACAATGCGTGGTGGAGTCACGAACTTTGTTACATTTGCGTGTCTGCACCACGCAAACAACCCCAATGTAAAGTGAATGAGGCTCCTTTGTCGTGGTGCACACACGCATTTCTACAACGTGCATTGTGTGTAATGCAACTGTTAATTTATTAAATTAGTTTGTTTTTTAAGGAAGGCCAGAGCTTCAGCTGTGTCAAATAGATTGTTCCCTTTAGTTAACGTTATTTAAAAGATAATGATCATGTCTTGTATTACGAGCGTCCATTCCCATTGGATAACGGAGAATTTTACACCCGGAAGTAAGTAGCCTATTCTCCTTACTGTCGATTGATTTTACAGTGATATCTGCACTACTCATCGACTAAAAAACACCAAATTGTCCTTGTTAATTACACAACATTGATTGGTTTGAATTGTGTGCAATGCTTTTGTATTTTCCCCCTTCGATTAGGAGAAACAAATATTTTTTCGGAGTTTTTGGACGGCAGAAGACACTACACTACCCAGAATCCTCAGCTATCGTTTGGGACTACACCATGAACCCCGTGATCAGTCCTCAAGTTTTTTGATTGGTTGACCTCCAACTGCATTCCATATGAAAAAAAACGTTTCGTAAAAGAGAAAATCATACTTTATTCAGCAGTGCTTGTTTTACTCTTTGATAGTCATCACATGAATGCATTGTAATAAATGGTTTGGCTGCATTAAATATTACACATCTGTCTTAGTTCTTTATTTATCTACAGAGATCGGGCATCAGAATACACCGGAAACTATTCTTTTACCGTTCTGTTTTAATTTCACAATAAAGTTAGTAGTAATATTTTGTTTTGATATTATTGTTTTTTATTAACTACTAGACGACTGGGTCAGGTTAAGACCATCTTTTTTTGGTTGCTATGGGTTTTTTCCATCGCTTTTGTGTTACAAATATCAAAACAATAACAAAATAATATTCGTCGTAAACTAAACCGGAAACAGCAGTATATTTTATTTTGTTAACACTGTAAACTTGACAGCCTTTTAACCCAAACCAACCTACTGGTTTTAAAGCACGTTATTACACGTTTAGAGTAATTGCAATGCAGGAAGATTGTGTTGCTTTTTAATGACTGTTTTAAAATGCCTTTTTTCTTAATGTCTTTCATTTTTGTAACGCACTTTTGAATGTGTTATATTTTATGAAAACATTCAAATATTAAGAGTACATACAAAATAGTGGGAAAGTAGAAGGTCAATTATATAAATATAGAATAGAAAATATCAAGAAGATACTCAAATGATATCTAGAGTAAAACAGTTTAGTGCCTGATAGGAGGATGTGCTAACTAATAAGGCTTTAATTAAAGAAATGTGCAGAATACGACAGTGTAATGGTGGAAGTATACACACATTGATAGATGTCTTGTAATGCACTGTTGATGAACCCAAGTTGTTCATTCATTGCATAACTACACTGTTGTGTATATGATATGTCAATAAACCTTAGAAAATCTTGAAATCTTGAAAGGGATGTGCAAAATAGCAATTATATACAGTCTTTAATGAACTATTAGAGAATAACGAGTAATGAATATGCTTTAACGGATCTGCAGATAAATATTTAGTCTTCTCAAGCAACCAACTATCAAATATCTCGCCTGATTGTTGGCACTTGACAATCACCTTCACTGAATTTCATTCAGGTGTAACTAAAGTCTGATTTAAGGGTTGTTTATATTTCACATCATTAATCCAAATCTGTAAAGTAACTAAAATAAATGTAGTGGATTAAAAATACCAGGTTAACCTTAAAGAAAGCCCTCAGGATTATAAAAGACCACCATCACCCCAGCCACAAACGGTTCTGTCTGCTGCAGTCTGGCAGGCGGTACCACAGCATTCGGACTAAAACCACCAGACACAGAGACAGCTTCATCCCACAGGCCAGAAGACTATTAAACACCTGAACTTAGAAATAACATTCATCTGGCTGCTACTTAGAAATTATTTATCTAATATATCATATTCCAATCACTTGTAGACTCTTATTGCATTATTTCACTATTTTTTCTGTGCATCTCTTTTATTGCGTAGCACTGTTGGAGGAGCCTGTGACCTAAGGGGGGGAGGGGGGTAGGACACGTTCGATTCCTGTTTTGAATAGTGTGCCGTAGATGGGTTTCATTCCATTTCAAAGTCCTTTTGGACGCTCTGTGTAAACGTCGCGCATCCAATCACAGAGGTTGAGGACTGATCACGGGGTTTGTCAAGCTAAGCACATGGTGTAGTCCCAAACGATAGCTGAGGATTCTGGGTAGTGTAGTGTCTTCTGCGGAAAAGATTTAAAAAAATACAGATTTCAGTATTTTGAGGCTCTGAGCCCCATTTCTTTTCCTCACAGACGGAAAAAAAGTCCGACATTATACGATTTAAAATAAAAACAAATAAATAAAAGATAAAACACTGGCATGTAATTTACGTTAGAATAAATAGAATGGTTTTGAATAATAGATGAGAGTAAATCTACTTCACTTTACAGCCCCGCCCACTTTTGGGGAAACCAGCGCTGTCATTTGAACGGCGATCAAGCCTGAAGTCACAGAGCTCTTCTGATACTGTCCTTTCTTCTTAGAGGAAGTACAGAAACACGTAACTCTGGATTTGTTTTAATGTTCGAGGTGCAATAAACGACACAGCAGCTTTTTGGCATGTTAAAACTATTATGTTCTGCCTCGCTCATGAGAGTAACAGCTGGCGAAATTACAGCCTCGCCTACTGATTTTAATTTAACTATATATCGAGCCCGATTGTCGATTTCAAAGGTGTGCTCTAAAATGATATTTATAAATAACTAATTATCATTATTATAAGCAAGACAATAAATGGCAAAGATATGTAGAAAATAAACGTATTTAAGTTACATTCATAACTAACGTAACGTGGAAGAAAATATGCTTCTAGAAGATATGTAGAAAATAAACGTATTTGAGATACGTTCATAACTAACGTAACGTGGGAGAAAATACGTTTCTAGCTAAACGTAATTGAGAATGCAGTTTAGTTCTGTGGGAACGTAATTTTTAGGAGACAGGGTTGCTCGTCAAGCCTGCCAGTCATCCCTTGATCGTGTGAAGTATATTTTTGATAGTCATGTAGATGTTTTTTGGTTTAGAGTTTTTGATCCTCCAAGTGAGCGTTTTGTGTTTGACCTTAATTAAAAGACCTTGTTAATTCTGATCTGTTTTCTGGTGTTGTGCATTTGGGTCCTGAGCCTCGTGACATTCTTAACAGGAACCTGCTGCCCCAACTCGATTGTTCAATCTGACCATTGATTGACAGTTTTAGAATTGACCTGCTCCATATTTGGGGATAACACACAGTTTGATGAATGTTGACATGTCTCTAATATTGATTAAGTTATAGCAGGTAACACAGATAAAGAACAACCTGATCTCACCAGAATGCGTGACTCCACCACGACTTCTTAACACCACAATGCGTGGTGGAGTCACGAACTTTGTTACATTTGCGTGTCGGCACCACGCAAACAACCCCAATGTAAAGTGAATGAGGCTCCTTTGTCGTGGTGCACACACGCATTTCTACAACGTGCATTGTGTGTAATGCAACTGTTATTTTTATTAAATTAGTTAGTTTTTAAGGAAGGCCAGAAGCTTCAGCTGTGTCAAATAGATTGTTCCCTTCAGTTAACGTTATTTTAAAAGATAATGATCATGTCCCCTGTATTGTATTACGAGCGTCCATTCCCATTGGATAACGGAGAATTTTACACCCGGAAGTAAGTAGCCTATTCCCCTTACTGTCGATTGATTTTACAGTGATATCTGCACTACTCATCGACTAAAAAAACACCAAATTGTCCTTGTTAATTACACAACATTGATTGGTTTGAATTGTGTGCAATGCTTTTGTATTTTCCCCCTTCGATTCGGAGAAACAAATATTTTTTCGGAGTTTTAGGATGGCAGAAGACACTACACTACCCAGAATCCTCAGCTATTGTTTGGGACTACACCATGTGCTTAGCTTGACAAACCCCGTGATCAGTCGGGTACACACAGCGTCCAAAAGGACTTTGAAATGGAATGAAACCCATCTACGGCACACTATTCAAAACAGGAATCGAACGTGTCCTACCCCCCTCCCCCCCTTAGGTCACAGGCTCCTCCAACAGTGCTACGCAATAAAAGAGATGCACAGAAAAAATAGTGAAATAATGCAATAAGAGTCTACAAGTGATTGGAATATGATATATTAGATAAATAATTTCTAAGTAGCAGCCAGATGAATGTTATTTCTAAGTTCAGGTGTTTAATAATCGTATAGCCTGTGGGATGAAGCTGTCTCTGTGTCTGGTGGTTTTAGTCCGAATGCTGTGGTACCGCCTGCCAGACTGCAGCAGACAGAACCGTTTGTGGCTGGGGTGATGGTGGTCTTTTATAATCCTGAGGGCTTTCTTTAAGGTTAACCTGGTATTTTTAATCCACTACATTTATTTTAGTTACTTACAGATTTGGATTAATGATGTGAAATATAAACAACCCTTAAATCAGACTTTAGTTACACCTGAATGAAATTCAGTGAAGGTGATTGTCAAGTGCCAACAATCAGGCGAGATATTTGATAGTTGGTTGCTTGAGAAGACTAAATATTTATCTGCAGATCCGTTTAAAGCATATTCATTACTCGTTATTCTCTAATAGTTCATTAAAGACTGTATATAATTGCTATTTTGCACATCCCTTTCAAGATTTCAAGATTTTCTAAGGTTTATTGACATATCATATACACAACAGTGTAGTTATGCAATGAATGAACAACTTGGGTTCATCAACAGTGCATTACAAGACATCTATCAATGTGTGTATACTTCCACCATTACACTGTCGTATTCTGCACATCTTCTTTAATTAAAGCCTTATTAGTTAGCACATCCTCCTATCAGGCACTAAACTGTTTTACTCTAGATATCATTTGAGTATCTTCTTGATATTTTCTATTCTATATTTATATAATTGACCTTCTACTTTCCCACTATTTTGTATGTACTCTTAATATTTGAATGTTTTCATAAAATATAACACATTCAAAAGTGCGTTACAAAAATGAAAGACATTAAGAAAAAGGCATTTTTAAACAGTCATTAAAAAGCAACACCAATCTTCCTGCATTGCAATTACTCTAAACGTGTAATAACGTGCTTTAACCAGTAGGTGGTTTGGGTTAAAAGGCTGTCAAGTTTACAGTGTTAACAAAATAAAATATACTGCTGTTTCCGGTTTAGTTTACGACGAATATTATTTTGTTATTGTTTTGATATTTGTAACACAAAAGCGATGGAAAAAAACCCATAGCAACCAAAAAAAGATGGTCTTAACATGACCCAGTCGTCTAGTAGTTAATAAAAAACAATAATATCAAAACAAAATATTACTACTAACTTTATTGTGAAATTAAAACAGAACGGTAAAAGAATAGTTTCCGGTGTATTCTGATGCCCGATCTCTGTAGATAAATAAAGAACTAAGACAGATGTGTAATATTTAATGCAGCCAAACCATTTATTACAATGCATTCATGTGATGACTATCAAAGAGTAAAACAAGCACTGCTGAATAAAGTATGATTTTCTCTTTTACGAAACGTTTTTTTTCATATGGAATGCAGTTGGAGGTCAACCAATCAAAAAACTTGAGGACTGATCACGGGGTTCATGGTGTAGTCCCAAACGATAGCTGAGGATTCTGGGTAGTGTAGTGTCTTCTGCCGTCCAAAAACTCCGAAAAAATATTTGTTTCTCCTAATCGAAGGGGGAAAATACAAAAGCATTGCACACAATTCAAACCAATCAATGTTGTGTAATTAACAAGGACAATTTGGTGTTTTTTAGTCGATGAGTAGTGCAGATATCACTGTAAAATCAATCGACAGTAAGGGGAATAGGCTACTTACTTCCGGGTGTAAAATTCTCCGTTATCCAATGGGAATGGACGCTCGTAATACAATACAGGGGACATGATCATTATCTTTTAAATAACGTTAACTGAAGGGAACAATCTATTTGACACAGCTGAAGCTCTGGCCTTCCTTAAAAACTAACTAATTTAATAAAAATAACAGTTGCATTACACACAATGCACGTTGTAGAAATGCGTGTGTGCACCACGACAAAGGAGCCTCATTCACTTTACATTGGGGTTGTTTGCGTGGTGCCGACACGCAAATGTAACAAAGTTCGTGACTCCACCACGCATTGTGGTGTTAAGGAGTCGTGGTGGAGTCACGCATTCTGGTGAGATCAGGTTGTTCTTTATCTGTGTTACCTGCTATAACTTAATCAATATTAGAGACATGTCAACATTCATCAAACTGTGTGTTATCCCCAAATATGGAGCAGGTCAATTCTAAAACTGTCAATCAATGGTCAGATTGAACAATCGAGTTGGGGCAGCAGGTTCCTGTTAAGAATGTCACGAGGCTCAGGACCCAAATGCACAACACCAGAAACAGATCAGAATTAACAAGGTCTTTTAATTAAGGTCAAACACAAAACGCTCACTTGGAGGATCAAAAACTCTAAACCAAAAAACATCTACATGACTATCAAAAATATACTTCACACGATCAAGGGATGACTGGCAGGCTTGACGAGCAACCCTGTCTCCTAAAAATTACGTTCCCACAGAACTAAACTGCATTCTCAATTACGTTTAGCTAGAAACGTATTTTCTCCCACGTTACGTTAGTTATGAACGTATCTCAAATACATTTATTTTCTACATATCTTCTAGAAGCATATTTTCTTCCACGTTACGTTAGTTATGAATGTAACTTAAATACGTTTATTTTCTACATATCTTTGCCATTTATTGTCTTGCTTATAATAATGATAATTAGTTATTTATAAATATCATTTTAGAGCACACCTTTGAAATCGACAATCGGGCTCGATATATAGTTAAATTAAAATCAGTAGGCGAGGCTGTAATTTCGCCAGCTGTTACTCTCATGAGCGAGGCAGAACATAATAGTTTTAACATGCCAAAAAGCTGCTGTGTCGTTTATTGCACCTCGAACATTAAAACAAATCCAGAGTTACGTGTTTCTGTACTTCCTCTAAGAAGAAAGGACAGTATCAGAAGAGCTCTGTGACTTCAGGCTTGATCGCCGTTCAAATGACAGCGCTGGTTTCCCCAAAAGTGGGCGGGGCTGTAAAGTGAAGTAGATTTACTCTCATCTATTATTCAAAACCATTCTATTTATTCTAACGTAAATTACATGCCAGTGTTTTATCTTTTATTTATTTGTTTTTATTTTAAATCGTATAATGTCGGACTTTTTTTCCGTCTGTGAGGAAAAGAAATGGGGCTCAGAGCCTCAAAATACTGAAATCTGTATTTTTTTAAATCTTTTCCTTCTAATTTATTATTCTTTTCTAAATAACACACTGTTATTTACTCAACAATAACACACAATTATCCTTGTTTTTATTTATTCATTTAATTCTATAATCTTGGGCTTTTTAGCCGTAAATAAAGTCACGGGAAACAGACGGGACATTTTGAGCGATACACACCACAAACCCACTAAACTGATTACCCAAGATCCTCAGCTTGAAGCTTGTTGATTGGATGTTTTAGCCGCAATGCACGCTGGGATATGGTGTTGATATGATATGGAGATATGATATCCGACAACGAAAAATAAAATAATACCTAATTCAGAGTGTGCTTGCTTTTCTCTTTGGAAGTCATCACATAACGGCATTGTAATTCGGCTGCATTAAATATTACACATCTGCCGTAATTCTTTATTTATAGAGAGAGACAAACAGGAGAACTGCTGCCAAAACTGAATACTTGACGTGGATCATAAATATATCAACAATTAAACAACATCTTCAATTTCTTTTCACAAAATACGTCTCCTTGCAGTATCAATAGTAATTCGGCTGACTTTTATATTTGATCCAATTGGTATATTGGTTATATTTACACCATAACGGTGCACAGCTGATCGAAAAGGACTTGTAGTTTTTAAAGATATTACTGATTTTCTTTGAATATAAGAATCTAAATACTGAGTTGAGAGAATAGTCAGGGGATTTGGGTGATGGGAGACACATCTATGGAATCACAATTTCAATAGCTTACTATTAAATGAAGGATAGCCTATGCCTTTCTGTCTGTGATGTTTTACAAATCAGATATTAATGTGAAGAAGTAAAACAAGAGAAATAGTATAGCAATATCCTGTAAAATTATGTAAAAACATGAATAAAATTACACATCTTCAGATGTTATACATAAGTGTCTACACTAATAATACAAAGTTATTATTAGTATGCTGTGTGTACCTTGTGTGCACCGCCTAGTGGTTAAAGCATGTTATTGAATTATTTTTGTTGAATAATCTTATTTGATCAAAACAATATTAAGAGTACATACTTTCATAGGGGGCAAGTAGAAGGTCAATGATAGAAATATAGAATATAAAAGTCAAGAAGATACTAAGTGATCTCTACAATAAAACAGTTTAGTGCTGGATGTTCAAAGATATTAATAGGAGGATGTGCAAAACAGAAAAACGAATTAACCTTTATTAACACATTAAAAAATACTTTAGGTTAAGGTCTTCTTTTAAACAAGAAAAAAGCTCTGGGGGTATCTATCTACAGATGAATATTAAGCCTGACAAAGTACTTAACGTCTAAAATATTGCTTTCCTGCAATGTTAACTATGTTGAAACACTTATTTTAAATGATATTATACACATTAATTATACTCTTATGTATGTAGATAGAATAAGAAATGTGCAGAATATGACAGTTTAATGGTGGAGGTATACAGTACACACATATTGATAGATGTCTGTTGAGGAACCTGCGACCCAAGTTGTGTATAAGATCAATACACCTTAGAAAACCTTGAAATCTTGAAAGGGATATGCAAAATAGCCATTATACAGTTATTAATTAACTATTAGTAGAGAATAACGAGTAATGAATATACTTTATAAAGATCTGCAGATAAATGTTTAGTCTTCTCAAGCACCAACTATCAAATATCTCTCCTGATTGTTGGCACTTGACAATCACCTTCCCTGAATTTTATTCAGGTGTAACTAAAGTCTGCTTTAAGGGTTGTTTATATTCCACATCATTAATCAGAATCTGCAAAGTAACTAAACTAAATGTAGTGGAGTAAAAATACCAGGTTAACCTCTGAATTGTAGTGGAGTAGAATAACAAAGTAACAATGAGCTGTCGTGTGGGTATATATTAATGCTGCCCATTATGGATACAAGCGATTTTCACCCATTTAGTAATTACATGTTTTAAATGTGTACACACCAATGTGTTTCCTATCGCCTAAACCTCCAGGGCTGTACACAGTTTAATACTGTCAACTTCTACATTTGGGAAAAAACGTCTTTTAAAACTACAATTCCCAGTAGAGACGTGCCATAGAGAACATGTTGCGAAACACAATAGCCAGCATGTGTAGTTCTGGTGGGGCGTTCGAGTCCAGTTTTGAATAGTCTGCCGTGGTTTCGTTCCATTTCAAAGAGCTTGACGCTCGGCGTAACCTTGGCGTAGTGTTAATTTCGTTGACTAAAACTATGACGAAATATGTTCGTCAACGACCTTTTTTTCCATGACGAAAACGAGACGATGACGAGACGGCACCGACGGCAGTAAACAATAACTGTAACGAAATCATCATGCAATATCGTTGACGAAAAGTGACGAGACGAAAATGTAGTTTACTAAATAAAAACTATGACAAAATCTCTCTTTACTTTCGTTGACGAAAAATGAGGAGACGAAATATTATCAAAGATAACGTTAAATCTCTGATAGTCAGTTTTTCTCCCAGCAGTTCCATTTCCGGTGCTGCAGCAGAGCAGCAGCTGTTTCTGTGCTGCGCGCGGCGGTACTTTTGAATTACACCGGTCAGCGGCAAAATATGAACTGTCAGGAAGACTCGGGTCTAACTAACCTTATTTAACAGAAAATAAAATGGCAACAACAGGGCTTATGAGCAGTGGTCGCACTCGCGTTAACCGAATACCCCCCCTTCAGCGCGAGTGAGTGATACATTGTGCACTCGACGGATAATAATGGATTATGACGGAAATGTTACAATCCTGTCAAAATGACTGACAACGAAAAAGTCTAAAGCCACCACTGCTTGGGAGAAAGAAACAATGTGATATTTGGGCCCATTTTCGCTACAATGAGGCGGAGAAAAAAAGCGAATGCATTGTTTTATCAGAAGGGAAGCAATGTGGCCATAACACAGCTGGTAAAAACACCACAAACCTGAGCAGATACTCTCTGCAAAGCTGCTTTCTTAAATCATTCAACCTGTTTTTCATCAAATAAGGACAAGATAATCTTATTTATTTATATACTAAAATGACAAATTATTGGTTTTGGCTAGACTAGTTTGACTGAAATGTTCTATATAATTTGATGACTAAAAAAGACTCAACAGTTTTCATTGACAAAAAGTAGACTAAAATAATTAGTTTTCTTTGACTAAAATAAGACTAAAATGCTCAGACTTTTAGTCGACTAAATCTTGACTAAAATGTTTACTGTTTTAGTCGACTAAAATAAGACTAAAATGCTCAGACTTTTAGTCGACTAAATCTTGACTAAATAAAAACAGGATGAAGGTGACTAAATATGACTAAAACTAAAAAGGAAATTTAACACAGGACTAAGACTAAAACTAAATAAAAAAATAGCTGACGAAATTAACACTACCTTGGCGCAACATCACGGGGTTTGTCAACGGGACTGTAGTCCCAAACGATAGCTGGGGATTATGGGTAGTGTAGTGTCTTGGGCCATCCTAAATCTCGAAATGTCCCGTCTGTTTCTGGTGACTTTATTTACGGCTAAAAAGCATGCTAAAATGCCCAGGATTATAGAATTAAACGAATAAATAAAAACAAGGATAATTGTGTGCTATTGTTGAGTAAATAACAGTGTGTTATTTAGAAAAGAATAACAAATTAGAAGGAAGAGATTTTAAAAAATACAGATTTCAGTATTTTGAATCTCTAAACCCCATTTCTTTTCCTCAAAGACAACACAAAAAGTCCGACATTATACGATTTAAAATAAAAACAAATAAATAAAAAGATAAAACACTGGCATGTAATACGTTAGAATAAATAGAATGGTTTTGAATAATAGATGACAGTAAAATCTACTTCACTTTACAGCCCCGCCCACTTTTGGGGAAACCAACGCTGTCATTTGAACGGCGATCAAGCCTGAAGCCACAGAGCTCTTCTGTTACTGTCCTTTCTTCTTAGAGGAAGTACAGAAACACGTAACTCTGGATTTGTTTTAATGTTTGAGGTGCAATGAACGACACAGCAGCTTTTTGGCATGTTAAAACTATTATGTTCTGCCTCGCACATGAGAGTAACAGCTGGCGAAATTACAGCCTCGCCTACTGATTTTAATTTAACCATATATCGAGCCCGATTGTCGATTTCAAAGGTGTGCTCTAAAATGATATTTATAAATGACTATTATCATTATTATAAGCAAGACAATAAATGGCAAAGATATGTAGAAAATAAACGTATTTCAGATACGTTCATAAGGAACGTAACCTGGGAGAAAACATGTTTCTAGAAGATATGTAGAAAATAAACGTATTTGAGATACGTTCATAACAAACGTAACGTGGGAGTAAATACGTTTCTAGCTAAACGTAATTGAGAATGCAGTTTAGTTCTGTGGGAACGTAATTTTTAGGAGACAGGGTTGTGACGAGACAAGACGAACTGACACAAGACAAAGGGAGACGCAGACTATATATACACACTAGGTAAGGGGACACAGGTGGCAACAATTAAGGGAGGGGCTGACAATCACACTGGTGGGAAAAACACACCAGGACAGGAATGCTCTGAAACGAGAGGGAAAGGTTACTACAAAATAAAACAGGAAATCACAAGACAAGGCAAAAGACAAAAGGACTGAACTAAATAAATTAACTTAACACAACTGTCTAGACACCACAGTACCCCCTCCTTTACGGACGGCTCCGGACGGCCCAGCGAGTTCAGGATGGCTTTTGTAAAAATCCTTTATCAGGTTCTGGTCCACGATGAAGCTAGACGGGATCCATTCCCGCTCTTCCGGTCCATAACCCTCCCAGTCCACTAAAAACTGCTGACCCCTTCCTCGTTTTCTGACCTTCAGCAGACGCTTGACAGTGTAGACTAGACCTCCATCAATGAGCCTGGGAGGAGGGGGGGGCTTGGAAGCGGGAACCATTTTGCTTTCCTTGACCGGCTTGAGTTTGCTTACGTGGAATGTTGGATGGACTCTGAGTGATCTAGGCAGGCGCAAACGAACAGACACAGGGTTAATACACTTTTCCACAGTGAATGGGCCTACAAATCTTGGTGCCAGCTTCCTAGAGACTACGTTCAGGGGCAAGTCTCTGGTGGATAGCCACACTTTCTGACCCGGTCTGTACACAGGTGCAGGACGGCGATGCCGATCAGCCGCTTTTTTCATGCGGGCCGAAGTCCTAAGGAGGACCCGACGTGCTGAAGCCCAAATGCCATGACAGCGCCTGACCAGTGCGTGTGCCGAGGGAACCATGACTTCTTTCTCTGTCTCTGAGAACATGGGAGGTTGGTAACCGTAGACGCACTGGAACGGGGTCAATCCGGTGGCAGAGGTAGGCAATGAGTTGTGGGCGTATTCTACCCACGTGAGGTGTTTACTCCAAGAAGCTGGGTTTTGGGACACCAGGCACCGGAGGCAGGTTTCCAGTTCTTGATTCAGTCTCTCCGTTTGTCCATTTGATTGGGGATGGTAGCCGGAAGAGAGGCTGACAGAGGCCCCGATGAGGCTGCAAAACTCCCTCCAGAAACGGGAGACAAACTGAGGACCCCGGTCTGACACGATGTCCCTGGGGAAACCGTGGAGACGACAAACATGGTGCAACAACACTTCAGCCGTTTCTTTGGCCGATGGCAGTTTAGGCAAAGCAATACAATGTGTCATTTTAGAGAATCTATCCACCACCGTGAGGACGGTGGTGTTACCTTTGGATTCTGGCAGTCCGGTGACAAAATCCACTGAGATGTCGGACCAGGGCCGACTGGGGATAGGCAGCGGCCTGAGCAGACCCATCTGGGGCCTGGAAGAGGTTTTATTCCTGGCGCAGATGGTGCAGGCGGCCACATACTCCTTGACATCCTTCTCCATAGATGTCCACCAGAACCGTTGCTTGATGACGTACATGTTTTTTTTTACCCCAGGATGGCAGGTGAGCAGCGAGGTGTGAGCCCATTGAATGACCTTAGGACGCACAGTTTGAGGAACAAACAACCTATTTGGGGGGCAACCCCTAGGTGTCGGGCTCTCACCGTTAGCTCGTTTCACCTCTGTTTCTATTGGCCAAGTTACCGCTCCAACCACACAGTTTAGTGGAAGGATGAGCTTTGGTTCCTTTGCCGAGGGTTCAGGATCAAAAACACGAGAGAGTGCATCTGGCTTGACATTTTGTGAACCGGGTCTAAATGACAAGGAAAAGTTAAAACGAGTGAAGAACAAAGCCCATCTTGCCTGACGTGAGTTCAGTCTCTTAGCTTTTCGGATGTACTCAAGATTTTTATGATCCGTCCAGACTATGAATGGTTGCTCTGACTATACGAATAGATAATAGACTCTGGGATAGACAAAAAGAAAGAGAACATCCTGCAGTTCGTTCACCAAGCTCCAGGGGGCCTCCTCGTGGCATCCGGATGGGGGAGGATTAGTTTCCAGGGGTCTGGATCAAGCCTCCTTTGACAACGCCATCCACCACATCAGAGGAACCCATGCAACTTGGCCGAGCAAGACTTTCACTGGAGGAGCGGGAACGGCGCCTCCGCCTGGGCCTGTGTTTCTACTGCGGGCATCGTGGACACCTGATGGCCGCTTGCTCACTAAAAGACGGGGCTCCCCAGGCAAGAGGAGGGCGCTGGTGAGCCGACTAACTTCTGACTACTCTCCTCGTACGCTGACTCCTATCCAAGTAAAATTAGGTAAGAAAACCTTAACACAGAAGGTTCTCATTGATTCAGGAGCAGACGAAAGTTTTATGGACTGGAATTTTGCCAAAAGCTTGAACATTGTCACCATGCCCTTAGCTCAACCTTTAAATGCCAGCGCCCTTGATGGAAGATTATTGTTTCAAGTCACTCACTACACAGAACCCGTCCAGGTTATCATAAATCACACCCACACAGAATTCATGACATTCCATTTATTCGACTCCGCACAACACCCTATGATTTTAGGCTTCCCATGGTTGAAAAGACATAACCCTCACATTGACTGGCGTTCTGGTAGGGTGAAGGGGTGGGGAAGAGAATGTAATCATACATGTTTGGTTTCACCAGGAGAAGTTGAAGGGCTGTATGTAGGAAGGGTTACTTCAGGTAGTGAGGTGGAGACGAAGGAAGTAACTCATGACCATGCCTCTGACTTACCAGACCTGCCCAATGTTCCCTCCTGTTACCACAACCTGAGGGAGGTTTTCAGTAAGACTCGGGCCTCTACGTTGCCTCCTCATCGACCTTATGACTGTGCAATTGACTTACTACCAGGTGCCCCCATTCCCAAGGGACGTCTATACTCAATTTCTGGTCCTGAAAGACAATCTATGACGGATTACATTGACTCATCTCTGAAGGCGGGCCTCATTCGTCCATCGTCATCTCCTGCTGGCGCCGGATTTTTCTTCGTGGGTAAAAAAGACGGATCCCTCCGACCCTGCATAGACTACTCTCCCCTGAATGATATAACGGTAAAAAACAGGTACCCTCTCCCCCTCATTTCCACTGCTTTTGAACTGTTAAAAGGAGCTAAGATCTTCACTAAACTTGATTTGAGGAATGCCTATCACTTGGTCAGGATAAGGGAGGGGGACGAATGGAAGACTGGATTCAATACCCCCAGTGGCCACTATGAATACTTAGTAATGCCATTTGGGCTAACTAATGCTCCTGCTGTATTTCAGGCTCTTGTGAATGACGTGCTCAGACAATATTTGAATCATTTTGTGTTTGTCTACCTGGATGATATATTGATATTCTCTCCTGATGAAGAGTCCCATGTTCAGCATGTCCGCCAGGTCCTCCAAGGCCTTCTGGAAAACCAACTATTCGTGAAGGCGGAGAAATGTGAATTTCACAAGACCACTGTCTCATTCCTGGGCTTCATCATTGCTCCGGACCAGGTCAAGATGGATCCAAGCAAGGTCAGTTTGTACTGTTAAGAATGTCACGAGGCTCAGGACCCAAATGCACAACACCAGAAACAGATCAGAATTAACAAGGTCTTTTAATTAAGGTCAAACACAAAACGCTCACTTGGAGGATCAAAAACTCTAAACCAAAAAACATCTACATGACTATCAAAAATATACTTCACACGATCAAGGGATGACTGGCAGGCTTGACGAGACAAGACGAACTGACACAAGACAAAGGGAGACGCAGACTATATATACACACTAGGTAAGGGGACACAGGTGGCAACAATTAAGGGAGGGGCTGACAATCACACTGGTGGGAAAAACACACCAGGACAGGAATGCTCTGAAACGAGAGGGAAAGGTTACTACAAAATAAAACAGGAAATCACAAGACAAGGCAAAAGACAAAAGGACTGAACTAAATAAATTAACTTAACACAACTGTCTAGACACCACAGTTCCTTTCAGTCCCTAAATGAAAAATGTACATTGTAAAGTTTACACTCCCCCTTTTTTACACATTATCTCATGTGTAAACAAAATCGAAGAAAACCTTCAGGTCATAATGGATTATAAGAAAACACCAAACATTTTTCCCAAATGTACATCCATCATTTCCCCAGTAAACACTTCAGTGAAATGAAGTGTTTTCTCTCCATCTTTCAGTCCTAAAAGAAACAGAATCTTCATGTTTTAGTTTGAGCTCCACATTCTGCAAACAGCCACCTCCTGTGGGAGTGAAATATCATCAAGCAGATTAGATACGGTTTCCCCTTTTGTGCAATGTTAGGAAACCTCTCATTTCACACATTATTAACACACAAAAATAATGTGTTAGTCCAAAACATGCTTGATTAGTCATCGTTTTAAATCATGCAGTTGCACTGATCAGGTGCAGACATACACACACCCACACTCACACTGTCAGGTTGTAAAGTCAGGTTTGGTCAGGTTCACCGCAGAGTCAGTCATTGACAGTGCCTTCCCAAGTTACCCTGTCGGTCAGTTGGTCTCAGTCTTTTTGGCCATGTGTCGTGCTCTGCAGAGACTCCGTCTTCCAGCACAGGCCACCATCCTTCGTCTATAAAAATCTGTATATATGGAGCGCCATCATTTATTAATTCACAATTACAACTATAATGTTCAAGATATCTCCAACCCCTCCTTGCTGTTTCCCACATTCCCTGAAAAGTGTCTAGCCAAACAAAAAATGTCACTTCCTTATTGTACTATTACTGCAATTCATTTACACCTAATTAGTATTAAAATGACTTAATAGATCTATTTCAGAAACATGTGTACATCACTATCTTGTGTCAAAACATTACTAGGATCTGTAAAGATCTGCTATGTATTCCATAACTCATTCTATCAATTTATCTTCAATTCTGGTGCACTTAAAGAACAATTCTACCCTCTTTAACAGTGCGTGGAACTCTGGGTGTCTGAACATGAAACCAGTACCTCAAATTGAAATACTATATTTTGTTTAGAACCAGCTTTCCCTTCAACATGACTTATATAAATAAATATGTATCTGATCTTATAGAGCTGTTACTAAAACTCTCCCTTTGAACTGATCAATACTGTAACAAATTAAAACACTACCAAATTCACACACGAATAAAAAGTCCAGTGCATACTTCCTTCATGCCCCCCCTTTTCCTATCAGTGTGTTTTAGGAGGATTTTCCACTTCACTTTAATAGTTCTCCTCTTTTCCGCTATTTTTATTTACCAATTGACTAATTTATGGTCAATACATCTTCTTATCTTCACTTATTTATATTTATCTTTTGTTCATGATAACAATGGTATAACAACCACACGTCTTCAATTCTGGTCCACCTAAAAATCAATGTTAAACTCTTTAGCAGTGTGTGGAACCCTGGATGTCCGAACATGCAACAATTACTCCCTCCTTTATCAAGGATTTAAAAACAGAAGTCATTTCATATTTCTCATGGTAATAACTATGCTACAATGGTGAAATCAATTATTTAGATTGGAATACTATATCTGGCTTGGCACCAGCTCTCCCTTTAACATTATCCATACAGATAAAGATTTGTCTTATAGAGTGGTTCCTAAAACTATCCCACTACTTTATTCACACGTGAATAAAAAATGTCAAAGAATATTTTGTTAACATGATGAAAAGATTGAAGAATATGGTTGTACTCTGTCATGTGGCCCCCTTTAACCCTCAGTGTGTTCTCATTTTACTCTAATAGTTTACTGCTATTTTTAATTTCTTTAAATGTGCGTTTTGTGAATAAGTGTGTTTATGTGTAAACTCACTCATTCCCGTTCTCCTTTTCTCCTCCTCTGGTTTTCTCAAGCCGTGACCCCGGCCTCCTCACTTCTAATCGACCATGCCAACTCCTCTGATTCTGTGTTCTCTTCAGTCCATCAGCTGTAACTTCATCCGCTGTAACTCTTTTAGGCAGCCATTGGCCCAGTTACATCTGCAGCCCCCATCATGCCAATGTTCTTGCACTGCTTTGCATTTCATCTCCTCCTTTACAGTCTCCCTGCTGTTTCTATGGAGGGCGGATTCTGCTCTCATGTCCCACACTTTGCTCTTGTGCTCAGCTTGGAACTTCATGGTCCCGTCTGAGGGACTGATGAGCGTAGATCTCTGCCTGTCAGCATACTGTTTGGTTCTGGATGCCACAGGTGGAGATAGTTCTGGCTGCAGTCTTGTTGTTGTTGTTTCAGCTCTGGTTCTCTGTCTGTTCGATGGAGAAGGAGGAGTCTCCTGTTGGGTTAGGTCTTTTGTCTGCTTGGAGGGTCGGGATCGTAGCCTTTTCTAACTCAGAGGGGGAGTCCAGGTCTCGGGACGCATTACCTATAAAAAATCTAGCACACTGAGGTTAAATAAATCCAACCCTTTCCACTCTGACACTTTCTAATCATACTATCTGTCTTAATTGTTAAATGCCATCTAAACAACATAATTGATGTCTACTAATGATATTACAAAAACTCACTCTAAAAATTGTTTCATCCATTGCTACATATTTACCCAACATAACTCTTCCAGGAAACCATTTTCTCCTATACATTGAAAAACGTACATGTTTCCAGCATCACATATTCCACACACTACGAAAGAACATCTACATATTTTCTCCAATATTTTAAGCTAGTTTCTATAACAATATTATCATGTGTGACATAATAATCAGATGTCTTGTTTGCTAACCAAGAATATTAAACTTTAAAATCTCTTTTGGCCAGTTGAAGTCCTGCTTACTTCATCTTTAAAATCTTCTTTAATTTGAAACCAAAAAAGGTCTTCCTTCTCCACCATGATCCTATCTCTATATCAAAGTCCAGACAAACTGATGATTTATCTTTAGAAACCATGAGGAATGACTCATAAAACACTATTCTTCCTTACTTCAGTTCTAAATCAAATGAGCCAGACAGGAAACCCCCTTTAACCACTTGAAATTGTTTATCTAAGTTGTGTTACAAGCAGGTTAGATCTGTAATGAATTAAAATCAATATTTAAGGACGCAATATAAGTTAAATATATTGTTAAGCTAATTACTGTTTTATTGTGAAGGCATCTCTGGCGAACAGCGGCCTTTGGCTTTTATTTTGAAAGGCCGTTCCGGAACAGTGAGTTCGATTTCTAGAAACACGGCAAGTTAACAATCGTTCTAATGCATTAAAGAGACAAGGAGGCTGAAGGCGTGTGGAAGCAAGCAATGAACTGAAAATGCCACCAATCCTCTGTTTTAACGTGATGGCGCACATTGAAAACCGAAGCGGGCCTAAGCACCCCTGTCATATACTGAGAAGCGTCCAAAAACCCTTCTGCTTATCACTTAGGCTACTACTTTTTGTTTTATTCATAACCTAAAAATACAATTGTGATGAATAGCTTGCTTTTGTACCATTACATTTACCAACATAAAACAAGGTATGTACTAATCAACAATGACAACCTACAGACAGCTTATTTATCAATCAATCAATCAATGAATGTTTATTTATATAGCCCAATATCACAAATGTTACATTTGTCTCAGTGGTCTTCACAGTGTGTACAGAATATCAGTATGACAATACGACACCCTCTGTCCTTAGACCCTCACATCGTACAAGGAAAAACTTCCAAAGAAAACCCAGTTTAAAGGGAAAAATGGGAGAAACCTCAGGGAGAGCAACAGAGGAGGGATCCCTCTCCCAGGACGGACAGACTGCAATAGATGCCGTGTGTACATTGAAAAGATAATACATTTGCAACATAGGTAGTCCAAATGTTTGGAAATGCATGTGTGTATAATAGGAAGATGAATCCACGAGGATATCCATCCAGGACCTATGATCCAGGACCACAGCCACGACTCAAGATCCAGCGCTCGCAATCCAGGACACAGGACCGCAGGATCATCCATGACTCCGGATCCCAGCGTATATAGACACCAAAAAGAAAGACATTTGGGGAAGCTGGGTTAATCGGAACATGAGTGTACACGGGTATAGACAGAGAGAAGGAAGAAGTAAGATGTCCCCCGACAAACTAAGCCTATATCAGCAAAACTAGGGGCTGAATCTAATCAGCCCTAACTATAAGCTTTATCAAAAAGGAAGGTCTTAAGCGCACTCTTAAAAAACGGATAGGGTGTCTGCCGCCCGAACACAAACTGGAAGCTGATTCCACAAATGTGGAGCTTGATAAGAAAAGGCTCTGGCTCCCATTGTACTTTTAAAGATTCTAGGAACAACCAACAACCCTGCATTCTTGGAACGCAATGCCCTAGTAGGACAGTAGGGTATAATGAGTTCTTTAAGGTAAGATGGCGCCTGCCCATTAAGGGCTTTGTAGGCGAGAAGAAGAATTTTAAATTCTATCCTGTGTTCTATAGGGAGCCAGTGTAAGGCAGCCAGAACAGGAGTAATGTGGTCCCTTTTCCTAACTCTGGTTAGTACACGAGCCGCAGCATTTTTAATCAGCTGAAGCGACTTGATTGACTTCTTGGTACTCCCTGATAATAAAGAGTTACAATAATCCAGCCTAGAAGTAACAAATGCATGGACTAGTTTCTCTGCATCGTTCTGAGGCAAGATATACCTGATTTTTGCTGGAGGCCAAATTAATGCCATCCATAGTTAGTATGTCTTTAGATAATTTGTTTCGTAGATTCTTCGGGCCAAGTACAATAACTTCAGTTTTGGTCGTGTTTAACATCAAAAAGTTTAAGGTCATCCACGTTTTTAAGTCCTTAAGGCAGTCTTGAATTTTATTTAGATGATTAATTTCATCAGGCTTGATTGATAAATATAGTTGAGTATCATCCGCATAACAATGAAAGTTTACAGAATGATTCCTTATAATATTGCCTAACGGAAGCATATATAATGATTTATTTAAATATACAAGCCTTTTCTTTATCCCCCTTTTTGAATCCACTTAAAATCAATCTCTTAATCTGTTCCCATTGCTCCCGATAACTCCCTGGAATTTCAGAATTGTCTTTACTATTCTGACGCAATATATTGACTTCGCTTTTATTTATCTGACTTAATTAACGTGCTTCCCCCCCTTTCAGCCACTAGATGGCAGCAGCAGAGCACAAATGAGCTTCACTCTTCTGAGCGAATGTCTGATTACCACAGACAATCGCTCACACAGGTTATTCAGGTAAAAATCACACAGATTTATTCCCCGTACAGTTTGTCCAGCTTTATAATGTGCTTCATATCTCGTCACGCAGGACTCTGTCTACCTTGCGATCAACGTTATGTTTACGTCAGCCTTTCAAATAAATTTTTACAGACAAGGGAAACGAGAGCCGATTCCCGTCACATGGTGACGTTTGCTTTCTCTCCCCTGAATTGAACAAATAGCAGCCCGCGGCACTTTAGCTTATGGCCTCAGTCTGCTATTGAACCTCAGTTTTAAACGGCGATTCGATCTGAAATATCGAATTTCCAGGCTTCGTCGTGCAGGAATTTCACCAGCCAACCCACGAACTGCACCGTTTCCACGCCACTCAGGAATAAACTACCTGAAATCCACGCTAAACCGCCTCATATCTCGTCACGCAGGACTCTCTGTTTACCTTGCGATCAACGTTCACGTGTTTTATATAACTTTCCTAACATAGTAAAAATATGCATTGTATATTCCATTTAAACTTCAAAAACACTCTGAAACGCCTACAGACAATCCTACAGTTTTGTTACCTTATATGTAGCTGCAGGGCTCTGCGATTGTCTGAGGTGTCTAAAAGTGTTTGTTCCCGACCCAGTCTGGTCGTCTGAATCCTTCCACAGCTCTGTTTATTCAGAAACGTCGGGTCACCATTTGAAGGAGATATGAGTGGATACTAGTCCGCATTTCCAAATCTCCGCGCGTCCCTAAACAAGCTGATATCTTACAGGAAGGAGTCCAGAGCATACAATTAACCGTTAAACAATAATCCACTTTAATGGTAATATACAATGTAATACAATCAATACATTACCATACAAAACCATATCATTTCATATGCATAATGTCAGAAGTGGGCCCACCCCTGGCCCCTGCCCACAGGCCGCCACGACGTTCCAGTCCAAGCGGCGCGAGGAGAGAGAGGCAGAACAGAAAGCTGGATAGGCTTTCATACCAATGATACAGGAAGGGGTGGAGTTTAAGGACAACTGGTCGTCTTTTCCAGTCATCTCAAACAAACACCTCTGACCCTCACTGTCTCCAGCCTCCACACATACACACATCCCCCCCATCACATTCCAGAGACCACAGTGGGGTCTTGCTCCACCTCCCCCACCTTCCTTTGTCCTCAAAAACCACATGTTAGCAGGCCCAAAACCAGCCCACAGTTTTCTACACAAATCATTTTCCCCTTTTAAGCTTCTTCACAGTTTGCATGAATACATACAAATATTTCCTTACAATGCTTCGCATGCACTGATTGGGAAGTTTTCAACGCAGCTGGGGACCTCCATGCCTACACCGACACAGTGACATCATATGTCCAATTTTGTGAGCAGCTGTGCATCCCGACAAAAACAGTAAAACAACACAACAACAATAAGCCCTGGTTCACCAAAGAAATTCAACAATTAAGAAAGGACAAAAACTATGCATACAAATCCGGAAATAAAGAGGACTATATGGCTGCAAAATACAAACTTAGATCTGGAATAAGAAAAGCCAAATTCAATTATGCTTCAAAAATAGAACAGGAAATTTCAAACAATAACACTAGGACAGTTTGGAAAAAACTTCAGGTCCTCACCAACTACAAAACAAAGCCTCCCCCCACACCTGAAAATGACCATCAGCTTCCGGACAAACTGAACGCCTTCTACAGCAGGTTTGATCATTCTCCAGTTGCTCCACTATCACCCCCATCTCCCCCCCCTCCCCCACCATTCCTCATCAAAGAGGCAGAAGTGAGATGCACGTTCAGGAGACTGAAGAGAAACAAGGCGGCAGGCCCAGACAACATCAGCCCTGCGGCACTCCATCACTGTGCTGCAGAACTGGCCCCTGTTTTCACCAACATCTTCAACTCCTCCCTCTGCCAGTGTTCAGTTCCTCACTGTTTTAAGGAATCCACTATCATCCCTGTACCCAAGTCTAATAAAATATCCTTCCTCAATGACTACAGACCCATAGCCCTCACATCTGTGGCGATGAAATCATTTGAGCGCATCATTCTCAGGCACCTAAAAACCAGCACGTCCCCCCTCATGGATCCATATCAATTTGCTTACAGAACCAACAGATCCGTTGATGACGCTGTCAACCTGGCAATCCATCACACTCTACAACACCTGGAATCCCCCAACACCTACGCCCGCATCTTGTTCCTGGACTTCAGCTCCGCTTTCAACACTATCAACCCGGAAAAACTCTTCAATAAATTAATGGACATGAACACTGACCCCTGCATCTGTCACTGGATCCACAGCTTCCTCTGGAACAGACAACAACGGGTCAAAATAAATAACTCCACATCTCTCCCTCTGCACCTCAGTACAGGAGCTCCACAAGGCTGCGTCCTATCCCCCTGGTTATTCTCACTCTACACAAACCAACTCACATCCCAGCACCCCACAGTCAACATATATAAATACGCAGATGACACAACAATAATAGGACTCATCTCAAATAATAATGAAACACAATACCTCACTCAGATCCATCAAGCAGTCACCTGGTGCTCAGAAAACAACCTCCTACTTAACACAGCAAAAACCCAAGAAATAATCATCGACTTCAGGCGAAAGCCACAGCCCAAATCACCTCTATCTATCTCTGGCAAACTCATTTCCACCACAGAATCACTCACATTTCTTGGCACTCACATAAGCAATAACCTCAAATGGAAGACCAACACAGACCACATCTACAAAAAAGCCAACCAAAGGTTATTCTTTCTGCGGCAGCTCAAGAAATACAGAGTGAGGAAACATCTCCTAATCCAGTTCTACACAGCCATCATCCAAAGCATCCTCACACTATCCATCACCGTCTGGTACAGCAGTTCAGACCACCTCTCCCGGAATAAACTTCAACGAATCATCAATAAAGCATCAAAAATCACCGGCAGTCCCCTTCCATCACTCGAATCACTTCACCACCAACGAACTGTCACAAGGGCAAAGAAAATCATTTCTGACCCCTCCCACCCAGCTCACCATGTCTTCCAACTTCTGCCCTCAGGGAGGCGCTACAGGTCACTGTCCGCCAAAACCGCTCGCTTAAAAAACAGCTTCTTCCCCTCTGCAATACGGACACTAAATGGACTCTAAATAACCCCAATGAACAATAATAATCCACCACACCTTGAATTTTAAATTATGATATGTCTTTGCCCTGTGCTGTGTGTTGTACTTTTTATTGTCTGTTTATTGTATGTTGAACTGTATGGAACAAGCTGTAATACTCTGCACTGAACACGAATTCCAGTCAAACCTTGGGAAGTATCTAGATATCCCTGCCGTAATGCCAAAGTAACTGGCAACTGAATATGTGTCGCCGTCTGACCTATGTCTGGACCGCTGCGTAAAAAGGAGGGTTTCTGCCCGTTACTTCTCCGCTGTTTTCTTGTCGCTCTTGTCTTGTCAGTTAGTTTCAGCCAAACTGTATACAGTTAAATCGAACGGACTTCTTTGTGCAGATGTGAGCGTCCTTAACAACGGTCAATAAATCCTTGACAGCGGTCTGTCTGTTCTGGATTAAAAACGTGTCACGTGTTTTGAATTGACCAATCAGAATAGAGTATTCAACAAAGCCATGTAATAATGTTTTTTAACGGACATTGTCTGATTATATAATCATATGCGCCGGCCGCTAGTGTCTGTTGATCTCCAGACTAACATCAGCATGAGAATAACCTGCCGAAAGTGCCGATGCTCCATGGCGGAGGCTCCGCTAGAAATTGCCGGGATTTGCGTTTGTACCCCCTTAATGTCTGACCAATGGTTGAACAGCATTTCCGAGCACATGACTTGTGTTTAAAGTTTATAGTCCGTTTGAGTTTTGCCCGTGTGAACGCAAACCGAACCTTCTGAAAAATGAAACAATGTAACAAACTGTCGTCTGGTGCGCACCAGAGAGCGGACTATTAGGTGTGAATGCACCCTAAGGATATCTCTTTGTGTTTTAAGATTCTCAGTTCTTCTTGCCTGTGCTCTGTCTGTAACTAGAGGAGGACAAAGGTCAAAGAGGTCTTCTGCTTTCCTGTGGGTGAGGGGTTTAAAGGCACATACAGAGTTGCATATAGAGATGTCTTTGTTTCCAGGGTCTGGTATTGATTACCAGAGGCGGGAAAATAGGCCACTCCTTATGGATATACAGACCATGTATTTTATCTATGTCTTCAGAGATTGCAAGGTTGCCCACATGAAAGTGTGACTATGCTGTGTAATCTCTCCCGGCCGTTGGATCTCTCAATAAATCCCAGTGTTTGACATTCAGAATTCCTGCTCCTCCTGTGTCTCTCTGAGTCCTGATTTCCATTGCAACATAAGTTTCCCTTACATATAGCACCAAGAACTGTTTGGCTATCAACTAGATGATACCACCTTTCCACTTTGATACTACTGTGTAACTCAAAGTACTTTTTCAGGCGAGTGGAAAGCACGGCTCCACACATCTCTGCTTTGACTGCATCACCTCTGTGGTCCAAAGGAGTCAGTTTGGCTTTGGATTCCTCCAGCCTGACAATCGGGCCTTCGTCCATGTTCCATCTCAGATACAGTACTGCTCCGTAAGCATGCTCGCTTCCATCAGAGAGTGTGATTCCACAGGGTTGCTCTGCAAAGCCTGGGGGGGTTAGTGCCCTGCTGAACTTGACTTTGCAAAGTTGGGCATACTCCTCGAAAAGCTTGATTGCATCTTCCCTGAGCCATATGAGAGTGCCATGTCCCATGTGTTCTTGACTGCACAACTTTTGCATCTTGCCTCCTGGAAAGCCCGCCGCACCAGAATGGCTCCTTTCTGTTTAGCAGGAGTTACCAGTCCAACTGGGTCATATAGTCCTGACACTTGGCTCAGCAGTTCTCTTCTCGTCAGAGGGTTTGGTGTCTGGGCTCGGATTTCCTCCTTTAGAAGGTTTTGGCCTAGTCGCATCTTTTTCTTTCTCCTGGAAAAGTTTATTCCAACCATGACATGGAGTTTGTCCTCTTCCACCATGTAGCCCAAGCCAAGCGCCTTATTGTTCTCCTCACACATTTGGTTTGGTAGAACCATGGTCTTTCTCTGATCCAATTCCAACTCGTTGCCGCATTTCTTCCTCCCACTTTGACCAGAGAATGCCCATGGCTTGAGCTCAAACCCTCTGGCCTTTAGGATCTGCTTCACATTTTCTGTGATGGTATACAGCTGCTCACGATCATTGTGTGAAGTGAGTATGTCATCGACGTAGCTGTCCTGATGAAGTACCTGCCGCTCCTTTTCAAGGTGGGTGAAAGGAGGCAGGTTAGCTGTCTCCCGCATGGCTAGCTGTGCGATGCACCCTGCAGGTCTATCTCCGATGTTTACCCTGGTGACTGCATATTCCTCCAGCTCATGATCTTCGGAGTCTCTCCAAAGGAACCTATGTAGGTGCATCTCTCTGTCTTCCAACCACACTGAATTATACATTTCCCTCACATCACCCAGAGCAGCATAAACTCCACACCTAAATCTTAGGAGGACAGCACGGATAGGGTTGAGGACGTCTGGACCTTTACTCAGCAGGTCGTTCATGCTTATGCCCTTGAATCTCTGGCTGCTGTTCCACACAAGTCTTACTGGAGTTGTGACAGAGTGTGGGTTGGGAGCGATGAGGTGACTCACGTACCAGACAGGCCCGTCCCAGTTGCTGATCGTGTCCTTAGATAACTTGATTGCAGCCTTGCGATCGACCATTTCATGCACTTGTGTGGTGTAGGCCTCTTTCCAGTCCGGTGCTTTGGCTAGTTGTTTCTCCGTTCTGAGGAATGTGGCTTCGACTGCCCGCTTATTGTTTGGCAATGAGACGGGATCCTCCACCCATGGATATTTGGCGTGCCAATGAGGTTCTTTGCTGTGTTCATCACATGCTATATAAGAAAGGCCGTCCTTTATGACCTCCAGTTCTCTTTCCTCAGCCAAAGACATCTCTTTTCCACCTGGCTGGCAGTTACCACAGTGACACCCTCCACATTTTGGCTCACAAGCTGCACCAATGCTGTCCCATTTCCACCACTCTAGGAAGTCCTGGTTGCTGGTTGAAGTCCATGACTCCCAGAACCTGCCGACGACCTGTTTGTTTGGTGGGGGCTATCTTCCAATTACCTCCTTGTATTGGACAGCAGCTGCCCTCATTGACCTGGCAAAATGTGTCTTGGACATGTGAGCCGACACAGTAACATCCTCAAAGAGATCAGGGTGAGTTCCTCCAACAGTCTTCCCCAGAGGTCCGTCCCATAGGACTAGGTCTCCAACAGCTCTGATTCTTTGAGGTGCTAGTTGACCTTCTCTGTGGCTTATCAGCAGACTTATTTCCCTGGGTCTTTTCAGTTCACAGAGTGGTATGTCTGGAAATAGTTTTTGCAGTTGCTCTGGAGTTACACTTCCCTGAACATCTGCTATGCTGTCCAGACCATAACAAACCAATTGATGTGATTTGAGGGTGCCCTTGGGAGTATTCACTCTGATTTTTAGAAGGTATCTTCAGGTCTCCACAAAAACCTTCATCCCTCCAATTCCATGGATGACAAGTGTGATTTCTTCACTCCTTAGGTTCAGTTTCTCTGCAGCCTTGTGGGTTATATAGTTCGTGTCGGAGGCCAAATCAATTAAAGTCCAAACTTTTTGTCCAGCATTGGCTGTGACTTCAAGAATCATCATCAGCACCGGTGCTTCCTCTAATCCATTCTCCTCTAGAAGTCCCAACTGGTCTTTTCTATTGCTGAGGGTTCTTGATGCAGTATTTGAGAACACGTCCAGACACTGCTTAGCCAATTCCGGAGGTAGATTGTTGAGGAAGTCTTCTTGGTACCCTGTACATCTCCTGCTGTCTTTATTTCCCCCTGAACCAGGTCCGCTTTTATTCAGACTTTCTTGGCTTCTCCTGGCCTTGGTGTTGGGACATAGGTAGAAGTGATGGTCGGGAACATGCTCATTCCTGCAGTCTTGATTCTTACACAGAAAGCCAGGTTTGCAGTATGAGCTTCCATCATGGACCTCAAGACATCACTGCACTCTTCTTCTCTGTTAGCTCCAGCGCTCTAAACTTTCTGCATAAGTAGAGCTTTCTCCTGTGTTTCTCGTCTCCACAGATTACACACCCTGCCTGGTCGTCGATCATTTTGGTAGACTTGGTCCTGGCATGCCTTGGATCAGCCTCGGCTTCCATTCTGCATGGTTCCTCTTCCCTCAGTTGCTCGAGCTGCTCATATATGCTCTCTTGCTCTTTAAGGAAAGTCAGGAGACAGTCAAAGCGATTCTGTGTTGGACCAGAACGTTTTCTCTCAGTGGCATAGACAAGCCATTCTTTCTTGAGGGTATCTGGGAGTTTACTCTCAATGAATTTGGTTACCAGTGGATTTTTTATAGCTCCTGTGTCCCCAAAAGCACTCAAATCTTGAAGACCTTTTTCAACAGTTTGGATCAATTCCACAATTTTACGTGGCTGATATCCTCTGACAGCTGGCATCTTCTGTAACTCCTCCACTATTTCGATGGCGATGGATGTGTGATTCCCATAGCGGTTCTCTAGGACACGGAAGATATCATCTGCAGTGTTGTAGCTCGTGAGGCGAAGATCTCTCGTCATTCTGTCTTCGAGACTGTCCAGCAGTTGGATCTTTTTCACCTCTCTTGATCCAGTAGGCTCACCTTGCCTCTGAAGTGCCTCCCAGTCCATCCTCCATCTGTGGAATTTGCGTCTGTTGCCACTGAACTTGGGAAGTGCTGTTGGCTTTAATTTAATGGATGCCACAGGGTATCTGGCTGAAGCAGCCGTCTGCATTCCTTCAGTGTCCTCCTTCATTTTTGCCTGAATGAAGTCTGCCTTTCTGGAGAACAATCTTGGGAAATGGAGTTCAAACCCCCGTAGCTGGCTTTGCAGGTCCTCCCGCAATTCTGGAGGGATCCACTGCCTCCACCGACTGTGCACTTCTTTTGCAGTCCTCATAAGCTCTTTCAGATGGTTGAGTGTGAAGTCATAGGCCTCCAGATTACCACCAGGCTCTGCCGCAGCAGCACGTTCACCTTCAGCCTCCGCCGCATGAAGCGCTACTGACAATTCATGTTCTCCAAAGTTAGTCCACAGAGCTTCTTGAATAAGACTCTTCAACTCCTCAATCTTCCGCGTACTCTCCTCTGTAGTTTCTTGTAGGTCGTCTTTTTGCTGACTCGTTAACTCAGCTTCTTCAGCTGTGTTCAGCTCTGCGATGAACCCAGCCTCCAAGTCGTCATTTGCTTCCATGACTTTTTCAACTTCTTTAGTGAATTTCTTGAAATTGTCTCTGAGTTCTTCTTCAGACATGTCCTTATAAGTCCTGGTTATGGTGTTGGCCAATCGAGAGGCTAACCGCTTTGCCGTCGTCCTCTCCACCTTTAGTTGGTCCACCGCCTTTCCTCTCGCTTGATCCGCCATGATTTCCCCTCTTTTGGGCATTCTGCTCTTTGCCGGGGGAGTGGTGTGATCCAAGAACGAGGAACCTTGGATGATCAGGTCTCAGGTGTCTGCTTGAGTTGTAGTCCAGCGTCTCAGGAGTTCTTCCAGTTCCTGGTCTCCCGGTTTTCACTGTCAAGTTTCCTGGGTTTTTTGGGTGTAATCCCCACTTGAAAAGGGATGAGGCGTCTACCGGACTTTGGGAACAGGATTTCACTCCAGTGACAAAGCTTCTTTTCAATATTTTTTATTTTGATGTAGAAGTTCACTTTGTGCAGTCACTTTGTGCAGTCACTTTGTGCAGGTGAAAAACCTTTGAAACAAAAAAGAACATTTTAGAATGTGTAACCATGTAAATACAGCGGAAATTTAAGTGTCAGCATTTACATTCCTTATTGCAGCAGGAAAAAAAGTTATTCTTCAACTGTTAATGTCTCAATGGAGTGTGTGTGAGAGAAATATAAGTTATGGGTTCAACTGAGATATGTATGGAATATTTGGTTTGGGCCCTGTGCTTAAAATCGTTGATGCTGTAGGCTATAAATTATGTAGTGCGTGGACTCAAAGGCAATTTTACAGGCTGTAGTTATTGTAGATTTGTTTGATTGCATTGGATTAATAGAAGTTCATCATTTCCATAACAACTAACTAAGAACCATAACATAAAGCAGGACAAATGACTTACAAACCTGAACCATTGAGTATTGAAAGTGCAAACTTTCTCCTCTCACAAGCCATCTCCTTTTTGGATGTCCCAAAGGACATAATTGGTAATGCAGGAAAGGCCTCCATCACTGCTCTTGCCATATACACACCAACACACAGAATGACACTTCTCATCTGTGCTACATTGTTTTTGCCAGTACAATTACAACATTGAATTGACATTTCAATAACAATGATCAAGCTATTAATAACTAATAGTTGTAATGAGGTAATTAACACAACTTGAAGAATGTACATGACAAACTACATGGGCTGTGTCAACAACCAGCCCTCTCATCACTTTTACACAATTCCCCTAAAAAATAAACAGAAAATTGATAATTCAGAAACTAAAGACTTCTTTTTTAACATCATTGACTATTTTATACTTTAAACTTGTATAATAATCAAGACACTGAAATAAATATAAGAATATATATATGTAGCAGAAGCATAAATATGACATACAGTAGTTAAAGTAAAAAACTACGTTACCATGGTAACAATGACCCCACAGCTACTGCCATCACGTTGAACTGGATGGTGCATGGTTGCTCCTCTCCATTTGACAGTCCCCCAGTCCTCCTTGCCATAGCAGGTCCTCCTCATCTTGAAGTATTCCCTTTGTAAAACACATTGTGGAATAGTCTCTAATGTAACTCCCAACAGACACATGTAGAATACAAATCTTTAAATATTGTGTAAAATAAAAACACTGGAAGATATTGTAGGTTACCTTGCTTACTGAGCTACTTCATTTAGAATTGTGTACACAGATACTAAGGGCGGGATAAGGAAATATCATTTAAAAAACAGCTGACACCACCAAGCACAACATAAATGCTTCAGTGGTGTGGGTTTGGGAACTTCTGTTAACATACTTATGTTTACTTAAACACACAGCACTAAATATAATTCTAAGATCACTTTATATCTAATTTGCTGACTTACCGTACTCTTTTCGCAGCATTTTCCGAGTCTGCTTTCTCTTTGGAATTTGCCGCTGGACCCACCAAAAATACTGATCTTATGGCAGGAAATAAGTACTTAAAAAAAGGGAATTTATTTCAAAACAGCATCAAACATATATACATATTTAAATGAAAGGGATTTCTGAATGAAAACAATCACTAACCAGCAACTTCCAGTGTGTTCTTTCAATATTTACAAAGGCGATCATGGCTTGATCTATAACAGCAATAAAAATACTTTTAAAAAAGTTGATGCCTTATTTTATTAAAAATAAATCATGGTGTTTGAATTTGTATATTCAATTACAAAATAGAAAACCCAAAGTACTATAACACAAAATGTACACATGCAAGTAAGCCATTTCACAGCCAATTTTGGCTCTACAAGGTGTGGATAGGTAAAAGGCATGAAAACACACATTACCTTTGGCAAGCCGTGCCGACTGAGCTGGGTTCGTTCTGTAATGATTGAGTATGTCAATTGTGTTTCCAGTGTTGAACTGGCTGGCATACAGATGGAATAGGCCCTCAATAACCTAAATCCGATAATTGACATGAAGACAGAAAAACAATACAGCGGATTAAACACTAATAAAATATATAATACAATTACATACTAAACTTCTTTATTTTTTTACTGTGGGTAATATTGTTTTAACCACAAAATACCTCGCCTGTTAGCCACTGGTGAGGTCTCAGAGTGCGTAGCTCACTGTGGTGGATCAACAAATTGTTCCCTCTAATATGGGAGGGGAGCACAGCAACTTCAGTGTCCTTCCTTTTCCACATTGATGTCAGCTGCAGAAACAAATTAACAACTTGTTAAATTAAAAAAAATCAGTCTTACTATATTTATGATAAATTATCCAAAACTCTACATAATTAATATTCAGATAAAAGGGAACATTTAAGTTTAAACATATTAACTGTAAAATCGTATATTCTAAAACAGACATATTAAGTTATGACCAGTAAACAAAGTTATTCAGAATACATTCAAAAATGTATATGTCCATCCTTTATCACTGAACATATACTTAAAGTCCATGTAAGAAAAATAAAATAAAATAACCAATTAGCCAATGACATCTTTGTTGCAAGTCAATATCTAAATGCAATTTTGAAAATTATGTTATTATGCAGTCTTAAAAATACATTATTCCTAAAATATATATTTTTTTGTATCCACAGTACAGGTTTTATAATGCTTTGTTAAGAAAATTGACCTGTGATGTCACATGTTCTGGAAAGGGCTTCTGTTCATGTGCATCAGTGATGACTGATGTTGACTGGTGGGGGGACTTGAGCTGTGAACAATGCAATATCGGCTTTAAAATGAGGAATAACAGAGGATTTTAGCAGTCAAAACAACTAAAGCAGCAGTGTTAATAATAACAGAAACGCTAAAGAGTCACATCTAATAGAAATATATAAAAGCATTTATTTTAATTGTGTAGCAGTCAGTTTATAATTTTGGCAGCACTGTTGAGCATTTTGAAAATCTATTGTCATGCCTCTGTGCAAGGCTGAGTCTTTCTATCTTTATGGCATCTGGTGTAAAGTAACTAAATTCATAAACTCAAGTACTATACTTGGGTACAATTTTGAGATACTTGTACTTTATTTAAGTATTTCAATGTTTTGCTACTTTGTTCTTCTTCTCCTCTAAAGTTCAGAGGTAAATGGTGTACTTTGACTCCACTACATGTATTAATACCTTTAGTTACTTTACAGATGTGGATGAATGATGTGAAATCTAATCAAGTGTTGAATCAGACTTTAGTTCCACCTGGAGTAAATCCACAAGCTACCCTGCAGCATACAAAGTCATTCAAACTAGCTGCACCTTTACCAGCTTTGAGAACACTTTCATGATCAATCATTATAAAACATATCATATATATTATTCTGAAATGGACCAATCTGCACAACGACTACTTTTACTGTAGCTACTTTCACTATATTTTGATGAGAATACTTTTCTACTTTTACTTGAGGAACATTTTTGAATGCAGTACTTTTACTAACAGAGTATTCCTACACTCTGGTACTTCTACTTTTAATCAAGTACAAGATCTGAGTACTTCTACTTTTACTCAAGTAGGCTACAAGATCTGAGTATTTCTGCTTTTAATCAAGTACAAGATCTGAGTGCTTCTACTTTTAGTCAAGTACAAGATCTATACTTATACCACCTCCGTTTATAGCCTATGAAAAAAAAACTATTAGACAACGAAGGCTAAAGCTAACGTTAGCAGATAGTGACAATGTAGGCTATGCTAGCTAGCTAGCTCAACGATAATATTGCGACAGAAAAACGTTTCAGTGCACATTACGCTCTGCCGCTCCGACAGAGAGCTCTGCTCTGAACACCTGAACGGCCCGTTCTAACAGCTGTTCACCAGCGGTCCAGTCTGTACCACAGTGACTCCGGACCGCACAGTTAATATTAACGAATGCACCCGTAGGTAATGTGGCTGCTGAAGCTAGACCATCATCGCGGAGCAGCAGAGCCGACAGGCAGGAAGACTCGAGCACACAGCTCGCGCTGCATTATAATATATAAAAAAAGAACACCATGCGTGTCATGATGGCACATAACAGCTCGCGGCCGCAGATTACTCCGGGTCCCAGACCCCCCCCATATCCCAAAAATATTTTTATTGCAGATCTACATGAATCACACAAACGACCTATTTTGGATTCAAAACAGTGAATTTCACCGTAAGGTGAGTGATTTTCATGCCTGAATACAGATAATTCCATGAAATACAAACATCACCCCATTATAAAACATGTACATTAGCTATTTGACTATTTGTCCATGTTCCTCAGAATGAGATGGGAGGGATAGCATGTCATGGTAAACACAAAAGTTGGAGACAAGAAATGTTACACATGGAAAAGTTACAAGATACATCAACAAAATGTCATAAGATCATCATGAGATCTTCTTAAAGAAGAACTGTAATTCTTTGTTCTTTCTAGTAGAATGAAAAAAGCCATTCTGTCATCCTTTACAATTGAAGGACATTTAAAAATAAATGCAGCAAAATGTTAGGCACTAACCTGAGATGGTGTGTGCTGTGGAAAGCTGTCTCTGTGTTTTTCCTGTGCCTCTTTGAGGTTGGACGTGGACAGAGATGGGTTGAGAATCTTCTTCATAACCTGATAATCCCAAATGTACTTGACGTCAACATTTTATATGATCTGTATTATATAAACACATAGCATCACTTGTAAAAAATAGTGATCAATGAAGTAACCTTTCCTTTACCTTCTTTGCTTTAGATTTCTTGAAATCAAAAGGCTTTGTGATTGGTGTAACATATACACCTCTCCTCCTCTGTTTCCTCCGTTTCCACCGTTCCACATCTAGCCTGTGGGTCTTAATTATAATAAACACAGAGCAATAGGTGTAGTTACTATAAATGGAAGACAATATTTCCACAACATTTTCAATTGCATTCTGTATAAATTGGCACACATTAGTGGATATGTGGCAAAACTAGACAACTATGTGATGGCAATTTCATCACCTATGGTTAGTTGATGTTTTCAATAATATATTTGGTGCTTAAACCTGAGGTTATGTCTTAGTCCTGCAAGTGATTCTGACCTGTAATGGGATGTAATTTGCATTAACAAAAAGTTAACAACAACTAATTTAAAGTAATTCTGCTATGCAAAGAAATGAATATATACTTTCACATCAGCTACTATGTTACACGTATGCAGTGTCAATTTCTGCAAAAACATGTTCAAAGTGACAGAACTGAAAATATTAAACTTTGATCAAAGTTATTAGTTTGATCACATTATGATCCCTCAAACAAGGACAGCGATGACAGAGAAAGGCAATTACAATAAGTAAAGACTTTGCCAAAATATCATACCTTGTTCTTTGTCTTCAGAGAGTCTTGGTATTCTCTCAACAGTGTGTTGTGCATGACCTTGTATGTGTGCACAAAGTCATCCAGTCTTGTGAGCCTCTTCTGCTGAAAGCGAATCTTTTTAAGATCCCACTGGCTCTTCTCCATAATCCCCTGGGTCATGTTGTCTTTAGTGTAGTTCTGTTAAATAACAGCTTTTTGGTGAATTAGTGTGCCTACAACTGTATGGATATCAGCCATGTCATAAAGTTGTGGTTAGCTGTAATTATGTTTTTTTGTTCAAGTTTACCTGTGTTGATTTCTGGGCAACTGTCTTGAACCTCTTTGACAGCTTTTCATAAAAGGGACCTCTTCCATGACGTCCAAGGTCACCTGCCATAGATTATGAGCCATTGCCTGCATCAAAACTACAGAGCCATCACAAAGTAACATAACTGGTCTTCTGCACATTTTTGGCCCATGTTGTTTGACACAGTCTGTGATGAAAGAGCCAAGAAAGTATGTTATCGATGCTGTGGTGTGTTCACAGGTAACATATGTGGCAACAGGGACAGGGGAGCATCCTTTTACTGGATTTCTGACCACAAGTTCGTAGATGTAAAAAGGTGTGCTCTCCCCTTTTGCCTTTTTAACAATGCTACCTGTGGCATCTAGGTAGACAATGTCCTTCTTCGATCTGTCATGGAATAACCTAATTGTTCTCTTAGACCAAAGCATGACACCTTTTGGCTGCAGGATTACCTTCTGAATCCACTGGTCATCTTTGTCTTGAACATCCTCAGACATAAGTTGCAGACTCACCATCTCATTTTCGTGCCTCCTCTGCTTTTCCCTTTCACCCCAAGATAAAGTCTTTAAGACTCCAGTTCAATCAGGAGAGACGTGATGTATGGAATACATATTTATTATCGGTCACATTATATAAATGAAACATAATGATGACAGTTTATAACAAGTGAATGAAATGGTGTTTTGGCAATTAGGCCCAGGTTTTGTAGGATATCAATCGGGAAGGGAAGAACCGTTTCAGATGAACCCCCCTGGGTCTAGACACTGGTGGTGGTGATAAGTGGTTAGGTCCGGTTGGAAGGGAGAAGGTTAAGCTTGGCCCTGAGTTGAAAGCAGGAGGCGAAGGGGTGGAGGAGGGTTGCGCGTTGACACCTGGAAGACAGCCGATAGGAAAGGGGAGAGCATATATAGAGGGATTAACAGGTGCGATAATTAGGCTTGTAAATGGAGGGGAGTGATAGGTTAGCTGAGGAGTGGCGCTCCCTATCATTTAGTGCAGGGAGCGAGTATTGCCATGACGAGCAATACGGAGTGATAGGTCTTCCTGTCTGAACTTGCGCTAAGCTTAATTTCAATCAGGAGAGACGTGATGTATGGAATACATATTTATTATCGGTCACATTATATAAATGAAACATAATGATGACAGTTTATAACAAGTGAATGAAATGGTGTTTTGGCGATTAGGCCCAGGTTTTGTAGGATATCAATCGGGAAGGGAAGAACCGTTTCCGATGAACCACCAAAAGAATGAAGTATGAAGTACTGAATGTGAAGAATCTTACCTTGTGGGATGCAGTGGAAATCTATGGATGGAAAGGAGAGGTTAATACATGTGAGAATTTAAACGACTGATGCCTCCCGGGCATCCTTCCTGGACATACAGGGCCCCGGACGTACGGGGCATCCCGGACGGGGCGTCCCGGACGGGGCGTCCCGGACGTACGGGGCGTCCCGGACGTACGGGGCGTCCCGGACGTACGGGGCATCCCGGACGTACGGGGCATCCCGGACGTACAGGGCGTCCCGGACGCACCGGGCGACCCAACGTGCGGGGCGCCCGGAACGTGCAGGGCTTCCCGAACGTGCGGGGCAACCTGACTTTAGCAGGGACACATTATACGGACCGGAGGTTTACGACCCGGAAATATGGGGCTTCCCGGACGTACGGGGCATCCTGGATGTACCGGGCGTCCCGGACATATGGGGCGTCCCGGACATACGGGGCATTCTGGACATACAGGGCATCCTGGACATACGGGGCGTCCCGGACGTACGGGGCATCCCGGGCGAACGGGGCATCCCGGACGCACCGGGCGACCCGACGTGCGGGGCGCCCGGAACGTGCAGGACTTCCCAAACGTGCGGGGCAACCTGCCTTAGCAGGGACACAATTATACAGACCCGAAGGTTTTACAGCCTGGACATACAGGATTAGATATGCAGAAATAACCATGAGCCGCGGGGCGACATACGTGCTGACATGCTAAGAACCACCACCAGTTATATGCATACGTACCAATTTGTTAAGGTTGGAGAGACCTTTGGATAGCCAGCACGGCATTGAGGTCAGGGCGAATGTAGGATGAGAAAGCGGAGGAGGACCACCATCCGAGTTGTTGCAGGGATGAGGATGAGACACCTTGATTAGCAGCGGAAGTAGCTGCGCCTATTCTAAAGGAGTGCCCCGTGTATAGAAGGGGTGATAACCCGGATTTAATGAGGACTTGTTTTAAATACACATTGAACTGTCGTTGAGTTAAAGGAAAATTCCCTGAGATAAGGAATAATGGTGAGAGAGGATTAGAGGTAGGTCTAAGCTGTAGGAATTTGATCATGGCCTTATAAGGGCAGAACTGGGAGTCGATGCGGGCGGCGATGACGGAGCAGGCGCCGCCGCATTTGGAGTGTTTAAGATATAAGCTAAAGTGGCTAGCGTGAAAGGATATGTCAGAAAAGCTGACGTCTCGATTGGAATCGAAAGTAAGGGAAGCTGTGGTAAATTCGCCTGGTCTGAGAAAGGCATACAAAGCTAGGAGAAATAGAGCATTGAGTAGCGCATCAATATAAGGGGAGAATAACCCACTTCTAAGTTTGGAGAGCATGAGGCGTAAAGTGGAGAGTGTAATAGGGCGTCTCCGGTCTAAGACGGGGGGAAAAGTTTTAATGAGACCTTTGAGGATGAGTTTGACTGACTGGTTTGCGAACAGGCTGGGAAAGCCGGGATCGGAACAGCGAACGTTAAACTGAACTCCTGCTAAGAGGCCCCGGATGTATTGGGGTTTTGAGGTGGCGATCAGTGGCGCAGTAGCACATGAAGGCACACACGGTGGAGATGAGAACAGGTTTAAGTGTGATGCCTACGGAAAAGCAAAACGTGGCAAACGTTCTCCAAGCGAAATCATATGTTTTGAGGGTGGACGCGGCTAAGCCCTTCCTCATAAAAAACCTGGCTGATTCGAGGTGCCTTTCTAGGGGGCTTCTATTTAAGAGAGAGAGAGGAGATGCAGGGGAGGAATCCTGACGGGTTGAGCGCTGGCTCCTGGGCAGAGGTTCCGGAACGTCTGGAATTGGAAGCGAGAGAGGGAATCAGCCACTGAGTTAAGGTGGCCGGGAACGTGACGAGCGGAGATGAGGAAGTTGTGGGTGATGGAAGACCACGTGATGCTTCTCATGAACGGCATGATGTCACGGCACGGGGAGCGTGCTTTGTTAATAATCCCGACCACTGATTGGTTGTCACAGAGTACTGAGATCCGCTTCCGGGGCCAGAGGTGCCCCCACACGTGGCAGGCAACAGCGATCGGAAAGATCTCATGCAGAGCGGAGGAAGAGGCATGGCTGGGAAATGTCGGAGGCCACGAGCCTGCGAACCACTCTCCCTGAAAAAAAACCCCAAAACCCACGGATGGGGCAGCGTCCGTGAAGAATCTCATGGAGTCGGAGGAGTACACGAGGTCGTCGTAGAAGAAGGTGACGCCATTCCAGTGTGTGAGTAGGAGGGACCAAAACCGTAGGTCTGAGCGGCAGCCTTCATCTAGAAAGACGTGGTCATGGAGGTTTTCTGCAGCCTACGCTGTATCCAGGAGCCGGGAGATAAAAGAGCGCCCCTGAGGGATGATACGCATGGCGAAATTGAGGTGCCCGAGCAGGGAGAGCAGCTGCTGCTTGGTGATAACTTGTTGCTCGCAGAAGGCTTTTGAGATGTCGCGAATGCGCTGCAGTTTGTCCGTGGGGAGAGACGCTTCCATGTCTACGGAGTCGAGTGTAATACCTAGAAATTCCAGGCCTGTGTTGGGACCTAGCGTTTTCTCTTCTGAGAGGGGAACCCCCAACTCCTGAAAGCATGTTTTGAGTTTTGCTAGAGAGTCGCCTGAGTTGTCCCGAGGGGGATCTATGAGGAGGAAATCGTCCAATAAGTGAAGAACGGAGGGGATTCTGACGATGTTCAGGAGGATCCAGCAGAGGGCTTCGGAAAAAGAATTAAAGATACAAGGGCTACTTCTGCACCCGAAGGTTAGACGGACAGCGAAGTAGAATTTGGATTCCCACCTGATACCGAACATGTGCCACTGAGATGGGTGAATGGGAATTATTTTGAATGCGTCGGTGATATCCGCTTTGGAGAGCCACGCTCCTTGCCCTGCGGATTTGATGAGCTTGATGGCATTATCGACTGAAGCGTAGTGAAGTGAAAAATACTCGGGGGGAATAAGGCTATTGATGCTGCAGAACGGCCCAGCGCGAGGAGCGGACAGATCGAAAATTATCCTTTTCTTCTCGGAGTATTTGCGTGTAGCGACCCCTATTGGGCTTGTCCGAAACACTGGGAACGGAGAGGAATGGAAAGGACCGATTAAATATCCTTTGTTGAGCTCTTTTTTTAATGAGCTGAGAGACTTTGGCAGCTGACTGCAGGTTTTTTGCCACTAGAGTCACTTAGGGGGGAGAGAGAACCCCTACCCTGAACCCTTGAGAGAGCCCTGACAACAGATAATCAACAAACACGGGATTTGGGTGAGTCGAAAGTGCAGCTGCTAATTGTGTGGTGTTCATGGGAGTTGAGGGGTGATGTTTTAAGAGGTTTTTCCACCACGTTGATTCTGGCGCGGGAAAGGGAGCCGGCGCCTGGGGCAAACTGACCTCGGGTGGGCCTCCCTGCAAGTACTGCAAATGTGGAGAAAAGTACAATACGGGTAAGAACACACGTTCTCATTAAAAGCACCGCAAATCTTAGTGTCCCTTTGCTTAATCACCTGACGGTTTGTTTTAATGTTCCCAGGATACTGCGTGGGGAAAATGCTAGACCCGGAGAGAGGTACTGAAGGGCAGAGCGGAGAGGTGTGGCCCTGCGCTCCGCAGCTAATGCATGAGACTACTTGTTGCCCGCCGGTAGCCATAACGAGCAGCTCGGTATCCAGCACAGACCAGTCCAGGCGGATGTTGCTATGAGCTAAGTGTAGCGCTGCTTTGCTAGAGAAGCTTTTGTGGTATTGATAGAACACTATTTTCCCGTATTTGATGTGAAGATCTCCGATCATGGCCAGATAAGCGTCTAACTCCACTCTCCTTCCAGGGTAAACTGTGCAGAGAACATCGCGGAAAATGCTAAACGCTACCAGGAATTGTCCTATAGAAAGGTCTTTGAGGAGCCGGGGGGTCTGCGGATTTGAATACCGCAGTAATGCTTCCTCCCGTGGCGATGGCTTTGTCGCACTCCGGGGAAGGCAGGATGAGGCTGACCAAATTAATGTCTTTCCCGTCGAGGATTTTTTCCCGGAAGAGAGTAAGATGGAGCTATCGTGCCAGATGTAAAATCCTGACCCGGCGGGGCCGACGGTGATTTGCAGAGTTGGATGCTTCCTCTGAAAGGGTATCGGAGACGGGATCGAGATCCTTCGAAAAAGGTAAGTCCTCTGAGGAGTATGAATTAGACATGTTTGAGCGTTTGTTTTGTTTTTGTATCCAGTGTTTAAGGCGTAAGAGGAGTGTGAACTACCAGCTTTGCGCGTTGACACCTGGAAGACAGCTGATAGGAAAGGGGAGAGCATATATAGAGAGATTAACAGGTGCGATAATTAGGCTTGTAAATGGAGGGGAGTGATAGGTTAGCTGAGGAGTGGCGCTCCCTGGCATTTAGTGCAGGGAGTATTGCCATGACGAGCAATACGGAGTGATAGGTCTTCCTGTCTGAACTTGCGCTAAGCTTAATTTGTCAGCACCTCATCTCTGCAACCAGATTGCAGAACAGTCTCCTCCAACTTGTTCAAGCTTTGTAAATATACAGTTCTTGGGAGTTTAGAGCTAAGAGTGTCTGCTATCAGCTGCCTTTCTTCAGCTCTAATTGGCCTCCTTCTCAGCTGTTGAAGGCTGTGCCGCACAATGCCCCCCTGGAAGCAGACAACAGCCTTGAGGGACGACTCACTTTCCACTTTAACCTGACAGTCATCAAAACGGCAGTACCCAGTGCAGGTAAACAGTGGCTTTTTTGTCATAGAGCCTATCATTTTCACACTGTGCCTCTTGAAACCAACACTACAGTGTGGATGGACATTTCGGATACCTTTTGCAATCACATTTGTCCAATGCAAACTTTTCAACTGCCGTTTTTGTTGGGTCTTTCTGAGTTTTCTCCATTCCTTGTGTGGAATGAAAAAAAAACAGGGTTGCTCAGGCAATTTGTGGGTGAAGTATTTCTGCTTCTCTTCGTCCTTTGTAGATGATGTGGTACTGCTACTACTGCAGGCACTGTTGGTATTCTGCAAACACAAGTTGTAAGAACGGTAGATTAGAAGCTGGTATGCATGAATATGCATTCAAGTATATCCAATTGCCAAATCCAAACTTGGACTGAATATTTCAAATTTCATCATACAATGTAAGGATAAGAAGATGTTTGTTTTCTGTAAAAGGACATCCCTCAGAAATAGCAAATGTCATTCACAATACTCCCAAAATAGTTGTTGTTAAAAAATATAAATGTTTAACACATTTGAAAGCTGGGAATCTAACATTTAGATGTAAAAATTAATAGCTATTTAACTTTTTATCAATTCATTCTAACCCACTTAAACTGACGTACTTCCAAAGCTTTTTTTTAAATAATCTAAGTTTACCTCTTGGCTGTCATCCACAGATGATAATTCATTGTCATTTGGTGATGAAAGACTGTTATCTGTGTCTTGGCGGACTTCCAGCAGGGGCTCACAGCTTGCTGAGTCTGTGTCATTTTGGGATTTTTCAGGGCACACATCTGGCATGTCTTCAGGATTGGGTCCACAGCTGGCTGAGTCCAACTCAGTTCCATCTTGTGGCACCACAGTCGACGTGTCTGGTTTGTCGACTTCCGCTTGCACACTGCCCTGTATTCCCACACCCCATAAGCAAAACAGGTTAAGAGTAATAGATAATGCTGATATCATAGTATGAGCATTGAATATTTTCTTCAATTATAATCACAGTACATTTCATACATTTTTAAAGAGATTAAAAAATATTACGAAAGCAAACGAAATTCAAAATAATGGAATAACCTTAAAAAAATATATATTTTATGATTACCTGTTGATGTTGAAGGTAGGCATTTTTAATTCTAATCCTATTACTTGGGACGTTGGTGATTCCTAAGTCCTTGCAGACAATTCCCCAGAAACTCTCTTCTGGATACGTGCTCTCTTCTGCCAGGGGCCCTTTTGTCTTGTCTTGCAGCCTCTGGATGCATGACAGAATGTCCGTTGCACTCTTTACCAATTTTCTGGACTATTCACTTCCAATCGCTGCTCGCTACTCTCACAGCTACTCACAGCTGCTCGCTACTCACAGCTACTCGCAGCTGCTCGCTGCTGCTCGCAGCTGCTCGCTGCTCGTGCTCTGAAACTCACCTGAGGAACAGGTTACACGCCGTCAGCGCTGAGACGTGATCCACCTTTGCTGAGTTCCGGATGAGAGCCACGTTCAACCTCATCCACCACAGCGGACCCGAGTTCCACTAAAGGCACGTCGGGAAGGGTTTCAGGAGCCACTCCACACTGGGCGAATCACTTCTGGGATCCTACTTTTGCCCGCCGAGTGGATTTAGCACGAGAGGGAGCAACTCTTGCAGAGATAAAGAGTCGGAAGTGTGGTCCCGGCTCTCCTCTCGCCACCCTTCTCGCCGCTCCTCACACCGCGTATCGCCGCTCCTCTTGCCGCTCCTCTTGCCGCTCCTCTTGCCGCTCCTCTTGCTGCTCCTCTCGCCGCTCCTCACACCGCGTATCGCCGCTCCTCTCCGCGCCTGTGCTACCGGCGGAGATGTGAAGTGGATTAAATAGCCGGTGTAACGCGGTGGGATTACCTTCTCTACTCTGCTGTGCTGCTATAGCTGAGGCCTGGTTCCACCTTGCTCCGGGAACAGCGTGGATACTGTTGTGCTGGACTGGGAGAATGGCGGGTGTCGTGTTTCTGCTGTGCCTTTTCTTGGCTGTGCTGGACAAGGAGAAGATCGCTAGTCGTCCTGAACAATCTACTGGATTCGGGTATGTTCTGCCACCCGCAGTGGACATCCCCTGTACAGTTTCGGAGGTGTTGCACAAACAATTGCTGGTTGCACTGTCGCGGACATTCATTTCGGAAAATGTTTGTCTTTCTCACATGCCTGCCACGATGGTCCTTCAGAATTGTTTTTTAAACTCTAATCTCACTTTCGCGAAGTTTGCTGGTGACTCTAGATCAGCTGACAATGTATGTGTGTTGATTAAGAGGAAAAGGTGCTTGGTATTTTTATTGTTGTTACTATCAGGAAATGTACAGCCAAATCCAGGTCCACCGAGCAGTATTAGTCAAATAGCTACTCCTGCTGATTTTATATCTAGATCTGGGCTAGGTTTAATTCATTTAAATGTGCGTAGTCTGTTACCTAAATTAGATTTTGGGCGAGTTCTACTGATGCTGATGTCATTGTCTTATCAGAAACGTGGCTAGATAAATCCATTTTGGCCTCTGACATTTACATAAATGGTTACAGTGTATATCGTACTGACCGGCCTAAAAAAGGTGGTGGCGTTGCCATTTATGTGAAAAATAAGTTTTGTGTAACTAATATGGTTTCCAAATCTGTTAGTAAACAGCTAGAATTTTTAGCCGTGAATATTGAGGTAACAAAGGGTCAACAGCTCATGGTGGTGGGCTGCTACAGGGCCCCTTCGGCTGTCAAGGACTCTTTATCGTCTTTGGCAAAACTGTTATCGCAACTTTCCTACAAGGAAATAGTGCTGCTTGGTGATTTGAATTGGGACTGGTTAACTTCTGTGTCAGAGGATTTTAAAAACCTGTGTACCTCATTGAATTTTACCCAGATTATAGACAGTCCTACTCGCCCAAATATTAAGTCCCCAAATAAATCCTCCTTAATTGATCTAATTTTAACAAATGTTCCACATAAATACTCATCTGTGGGAGTATTTGCTAATGATGTGAGTGACCACTGTGTTGTGGCCACAATTAGGGACACTAAGGTCCAAAAGGTTAAACCACGTGTCATCACAAAGAGAGACAAAAAACACGTTGTGGAGCAGGGTTTTTTACATGATCTGTTTGATTTTGATTGGGGTAGAATCAATTTGTGTGCTGATGTAGAAACTGCATGGTCTTATTTTTATCTTGGTTTTATGAAAATTATAGATAGACATGCACCTCTGCGTAAATTTAGAGTGAAGGGACGAAACAATCCCTGGTTTTCTGCTGAGCTGTCCAGTCTCCTTCATGAGAGAAATAATGCTTGGGCTAAGGCTAGGAAATCAGGCTCAGAGGTAGAATGGCTACGTTTTAGGCAGCTAAGAAATAGCTTCACATCCCAAATAAAAAGTGCTAAATCAAAGTACTATTTGTCGGTTACCACAGAAAACCTGAATAATCCTTGGAAATTTTGGAAAGCCATAAAATCGATTTCCACTGGTGATATCCCAAATGAGCTACCTCCGTGCCTCACCACAGCATCTGGCATTATATCAGACAGGGCTACTATGCTAAATTGCTTTAATGAGCATTTTGTGTCTTGTGGCTCTCTGTTTGGCTGTGTGGCTCCTGTGAACGCTCCAATCCTTGACTCTGAATAATGTGGTCTGGAAAACCCTTTCAGTTTTACTCCTTTAACTATTGGTATTGTTCATGAAGCATTATCCAAGTTAGATCCTAGGAAACCGGCTGGCCCGGACAATGTAGAACCTTTCTTTTTAAAGATAGCTGCAGATTTTATTGCTCCACCTCTTACTTCTCTTTTTAACCTCTCCCTCAGCATGAACACAATTCCAAAAGTATGGAAGTCTGCTTATGTCTTGCCTTTACTGAAAGGAGGGGAGGCAACTATTTTAAATAACTATAGGCCAATCTCTAAATTGTCAGTTCTGGCTAAGGTGCTCGAACGCTTAGTGAGTGAACAAGTAAAGGAGTTTTTATGTATAAATGATATCCTGTCTAAACATCAGTCAGGATTCAGAAAGAAACACAGCACCATCACTGCGACAATGAAAGTGGTAAATGACATTACTACTATTTTAGATAATAAGCAGAGTTGTGCAGCTCTGTTTATTGACCTTTCCAAAGCATTTGACACAGTTGATCATCGCATTTTAAAGCAGAGGCTACTCAGTATTGGCATATCCAGCAATGCAGTGGGGTGGTTTGTAAACTACCTGTCTGAAAGGTCCCAATGTGTTCATTTTGATGGACTGTCTTCTGAATGGTTAAACATTTCTAATGGTGTACCACAAGGTTCTGTTTTAGGACCACTTTTATTCTCCATATATATTAACAGTGTAGGTGATAATGTGGATGAAGCTACTTTACATTTTTATGCGGATGATACTGTGATGTATTGTGCAGGTCCCTCCATTCAGGAGGCTGTTGTTAAATTACAAGCTGTTTTTAACACTATTCAGACTCAGCTCTCTGAATTAAAGCTTATTTTAAATGTGGATAAAACCGAGGTAATGCTCTTTTCAAAAGCTAAAAAGACACCAGAGCCTGTTTTAGATATTGTAACTACGCAAGGAACAAAACTTGAAGTTGTTGCCTGTTACAAATACCTTGGTATCTGGCTTGATGATTGTCTCTCTTTTAAACTTCATGTCAATAACCTGCTTAAAAAACTGAGGGTTAGGCTAGGTTTCTTTTTCAGAAACAAGTCCTGTTTCTCGCTTGAGGCCAGGAAAAGGCTAGTCACTGTGACCTTTTTACCTGTGCTGGACTATGGTGATTTGTTGTATATGAATGCACCTGGCAATTACCTGAGCAAATTGGATGCTGCGTATCACAGTGCTCTGAGATTTGTCACAAATTGTAAAGCGCTTACACATCACTGTACACTGTATACCAAGGCAGGTTTACCATCACTCTCTGTACGGAGGCTCAGTCATTGGTACACGTTTATCTATAAAGCTTTGTTGGGTAAACTCCCGTATTATATCTGCTCTCTGATAACACAGAGAGTTGCAAGCAGCTATTGTCTGAGGTCACATGATGTAGTCTTGTTAGATGTGCCAAGATCAAGGACTGTCTTAGGTAAGACAGCTTTTATGTGCGCAGCTCCACTTGCTTGGAACAATCTTCAGCAAGAATTGAAACTGAGCAATCTCATTCCTCTGCATGTTTTTAAAGCTAGGGTAAATGAAATGCTTGCTGATACAATGGGCACTTGTAAATGTCTATAACTATGTATCCTGTAAATATAATGTATAATGTCCTTTATTGTTTTATGTTTCATGTGGAACCTATATGCTGCAGGTCTCCCTTGAAAAAGAGATCTATGATCTCAATGGGACCAATCTGGTTAAATAAAGGTTTGAAATGAAATGAAAATTCAAACATGGAGGAAAACGGTAAATTGTTTGTTTTATTTAAAGATCTATCAATAGCTATCAATACATGTGCAAAAAGAAGTAATACTCACCCTCCCAAAAGTTGAAAAAGTAAACGATCTGTAAAGAAAAAAAATACTCAAAGTTACAAAAATGATACATATCATGATGTAAAAAAATCAAGAAGACTGTAGAAAAGATAAAAAGATCTTGAGCGCAATTATTTTCTGTTTACATATGACTGCACTGAACATTGGCCTCAAACACTTGACTCACTACATTGTAGGCCTATGTAGTATTGTATATATGTTATATATTTTGAATAACAACAGAGTATAATATCATATAATACAATACTAAAACACAATATATGTATAAAAAAAAAAAATATATAAATATATTTATATAATTCAGTAAATTAATTTTAATTCCTATAAGTAACCAGTAACATGTTCAGTTTTTCACGTTTATAACCGAATGTCATGAAAATAGGTTTATAATTAAGCGAGTTACAGTCGACTTTGTAGAGAAGTCTGCATCTCTGGATTTCTTCAATAACAGAAGTTGAGCTCTCCAATGGCGGACACGCAGATTAACGTCAAATCGCTAACGCAGTATCTATGATTCTATATCATGGATGCTATCATGGATGTATATTAACAATACTTTTTTATTATACATCCATAGGGTCTTATTATACAACCATGATATATTTGTACATGATATTGATTAATGGCTGCAACCATTTTCAGTACTCGGATTAACATGATGCCTTTTTTAAAAAATGGGGGGCGGTGCCGTCAGCGTACGGAGACGGCCGTCAACGGCCCGCTGACGACCGACCGTTCTGTGATTCTCCAGAACACACAGCTGGCCAGTCCCTGTATTCCACTGGGTCACCGCGGTGCAGACGGACCCACGGCGAAGACGGACCCGGTGGAATACAGCGTCTACCGCATTTAGGAACCGTTAAGCAGAACCAAAATTGTGTACGGGTACTCTGTATTTCTTATCGGTTCTCATCTGGAACCGAGTTTCGGTTCCCAACCCTAACACAACACAAAACATAACACACCTGAAATAACATAGCCAAACAATTGGATTCACTACATGAAATAGCTTAAGTAACTTTTTTTCAATTTATAGAAGTTGCTATTTCCAAAGTAAAGAAAGCCTAGGCATACTAATGACATATGCTAGTCCGTTAACTTTGGTAGGGAAAAATATACTTACCCTTGACGATGGGTCATCGTGAATTTCAAATTGCACAGTGAAGAAATATATTATATGCTGGAAACAAATGAACGCAACTTCGAAGTCATCACTGCCAAAATGGCTCATCACATGGTCATAATGCGTGGCTGTGAGGTGAATAGGCGGGTTCTGTGACAATGCACTTGCTGATTGGTGGGAAAGATAGGTGTCTATCACAATAACAAACACTACTCACGTGAAGAGGGAGAGGATTTATGTAGGTTAAAAAAAAAGCACAAAAGCGGCATGGACCAGTAAATGATTATAAACATGGTATATGTATAAAGATGCATATGTTAATTGTAAATGTATTCATACGTTTATTTAAAACATGTAAACTGGGTATAACATGGGATCACACCAGCCATAGCGCTCTTGCTCTTGATGGCCGGTCCCATCTTCAAACATAAACTTCAATTTGAACTCAACCAGTAAAAGTTATGCATTCAAAAACCTTCCTTAAATAAAAGTACAAGACTTGGCATCAAAATGTACTTAGACAAACAGTAGTGCAGAATGCCCCATTTAAGAATAATATATATTACTGGATTATAATTATTGATGCCTTAATGTGTTCATCTTTAATGTTGCAGCAGGTAAAGGTGGGAATCATTATAATTACAGTAGTATTTACTTTACCATGTTTAGTTCTGACTCTGGGGACAGAAAGCTGAAGATATTCATAAGAAACGTAATGTGGGAGAAAATGTGTTTCTAGAAGATATGTAGAAAATAAACGTATTTGAGATACGTTCATAACGAACGTAATGTGGGAGAAAATACGTTTCTAGCTAAACGTAATTGAGAATGCAGTTTAGTTCTGTGGGAACGTAATTTTTAGGAGACAGGGTTGAGCAGTCAAACATGGTGGTGGAAATAATACATTCTCTAGGAGTGACTTTGCCATTGGATTACTGAAAAAGTAGACAGTAAAAGTAGTTCATATTATTTGTGCAAGTAGTCCTAGAAGTATTAAGTACAAACATGGCAGTTTCATAAACTACTTATGGAAGAAATGTTTTTTAGACCACATTAAAGTTGAAAAAAATGCTCATTCTTGTTCTCTGGAGAGGACTTTGAAACTCAAATTACTGAAAAAGTACACAGTAAAAGTAGTTCATATTATTTGTGCAAGTAGTCTAAGAAGTATTAAGTACAAACATGGCAGTTTCATAAACTACTTATTAGGGGTGTAACGGTATCCTGTTACGGTTATCTGAGAGGACCCAAACGCAGGACACGGCAGAGTGTTACAAAGGTTTTATTTTGAGGAGAAGGAGCGTGGAGAGTAATCCGGTTGCTGGCGGCTGTAGAGGTGGAGGAGCGTGGAGAGAAATCCGGTTGCTCGCGGCTGTTGAGGTGGAGGAGCGTGGAGAGTAATCCACTGGAGAGTAATCCACTGGAGCACAAGAAGAACGGGTAAGAAGAACATTCAAGTGTAGCGGAAATAGCTAACTAATTCTAAGAAGGCTGAGAGTTTTTACCACTGGGGTTTAAACAACGATCTGGCACTGACAGGTTGTGGAGCCTCCGCTGATATGCCATTAGTAATGGCTGATGGAAATCAGGTGTGTAGCAGAGGAGGGTGCCCAACTGATTGCAGCAGGTGGAGGTTGAGCCGGGAGCCAGGAGTGACAGCCACCACGCCCACACAGACAGGGGAAGGGAAAATACACACAAGGGAGGTGGCTGGAGAATACAACCACCACATATTCGTCCCGTACCGTCACGGTTCGGCACATGCAGTCACACGGCGAATACGCCTTTTTTACGAGTGGAAAAATAGTCTGTCACTCAGGGCAGTATTACACTATATATAATCCAGGGGGCGGTATTGCGCCTAAAAGCCAGCCGCCCGTAAATAACAAATGAAGAACAAGAACAAAACACAACAAAACGAACACAATACATGAAGAAGAAAAGTTAGCTATGGCGAGTTCACACAACACACAGGAGCTAGAAGACCCACCTGCTTCTTTTAAATCAGGTGTGTGGGAACATTTCAGGTTCCCTGTGGACTACAACAATGATGGGGTGCGAGTTGTGGATCGGACGAGGACGGTGTGTCGGCGTTGTTCGACAGCGGTGCGGTATGCTAGTGGTAAACTACGTCAAACATGCTCAATCACATCCGAGTCAGTCTCAGTCCCCAGCGAAAGGGTTTTCTCGACGGCAGAAATGACAAAAATGCTCATTCTTGTTCTCTGGAGAGGAGTTTGAAACTCAAATTACTGAAAAAGTACACAGTAAAAGTAGCATATTATTTTTGCAAGTAGTCCTAGAAGTACTAAGTACAAACATGGCAGTTTCATAAACTACTTATGGAGGAAATGTTTTTTAGACCACATCAAAGTTGACAAAAATGCTCCTTCTTGTTCTCTGGAGGGAATTTTGCCATTCTCAAAAAGTACACAGTAAAAGTAGTTCATAGTATTTGTGCAACAAATGTATGAAGCAATAAGTCCTAACATTATTCTCATAAATTACCCTGTTCCTCAATCGCAAATAATATAAATGAACCACATGCCATCCTTTACTTTGAAATCCTCACCGGAAGTGTTCCTGCACATACGAAACGTCCAGCTTCCCAGGGTTGTTTTTTTGCATTACCGTAAACCTGTAACTATTCGCGCACTCGAAATACGGCTGTTTTGACCACGCAAAAGTGAAAGACGGCTGGCTTGACCGCAGTGGCAGCTGCGGTGCGGTAGCTAGCTGAGCGTGGACAGAAGACCCCCAGAAGAACCAGCATTTCAATTCTTATAATACTACAAGCAGTGGCGGCTGGTGGAAAATATTTTTGGTGGGGCTGTTGATATAGTGAGTAAAACGTTTTTTTTTGGGAGAAATTACCCCTTAAATTAGGACTTCTGGTGATGTAATGGCGCGTTTCCAGTGCAGCGCGGAGCTCGCTTTAATGCTGCGTTCAGACCGGACGCGATGCGAATATTCGCTTCGCTCTAAACGCTCCTATCGCATCGCTCTAGTAGCTCGAGTTTCACCGCGGCTGCCAGCTGTGTTTACTCGCATCCAGGTTTCGAGTTATGTGGGAGCCAATGGGAGCTGAGCTCCCATAAGGAGGGGTCTGAGCTCCCACGGACGCAGTGAACTCATACATTTACGGGGGTCGCTAATACATTACCAACAACCATTATTTTTAATCACAAATAATGCATGTGTCAATGTAATGAGTTTTATTTACGTTAACGAGGTAAATAGGCTAAAAGAACAACACATCTCTTGAATAACAATATGCCTTCACTGCACCTCCAAGATATGCAATACATAATTGCACAATATATGCCTGTGAGCGTGCTGCGCAAGCCGAGATGATGTGTGTGTGCGTAGTTGAACCTTTTCATATTTAAGTTTGTAGCAAGTAGAGGGCTGCTGGCAGGCCCGGACTGGCCATCGGGAGGACCGCGAGGTTTCCCGATGGCCTGGCGATTTTTTTTTAATGTAGGGTATTGTGAACGCAACGCTGTGCAAATGTAGCCTCACACAGGGTGACTGTCTGTCTATGATGTGGCATCTGTTTCATATGGGTGTTTCCATAGATCTAGTCTCTTTATTTCCCCCTCAAAATACACCAGATTGATGCATTTAACTCCAAAATAAAAAAGAATATCTTATACATATATATGTTCACATGGATAGGTTCCGAAATACATTTGCACATTTTTTAAGATAGTGTTAGTTTCAAAGACCCCCATAGAGCTCAGTTTATAACTCGAACCCTGCTCTCATCATTCAAACAAGACGCGCTGGCTCGGGAGCTACAACTACATAAAAATGAACATATATATATATATATATATATATTTACCGTGATTAAATTGTAATACACGTTTCTAAATGATGCCGATGTAACAACATACTGATACCGGTTAGTAAAAACCATGAATTAATGCTTTGACAAGTCTGCAGACAGACGGCAGGCGAAAAACCTTTTAGAATGCTTGTTTTCTGAATGGAGCTTGGCTAAGCTAACGTTATATATGCTCCGACCGTCCACACTCACAACAACGGCCTATACAGACATAAATAAACCAGCGACTGTATTCTCCATGACACAGACAGTCTGTGGTTTGTACTTGTTTAACTTGTGTCTAGTTTCTGAACAGATCGTATCTGTCCCCGGCTGTTTGAAGAGCAAGCATGGGAAACAAAAGATAGCATTTACCTGTTTGCATCCAGCTAGCCATGCCTTTCTGGTGTACCAGCTACGTGAGAAGCCTCTTTGATACGATTTGTCTTTTTCACGAGCTTGCTGTGATATATACAAATCCGGTCCAAGGTCTTTAAGTATCAATTTATCTCCCAAACTTCTCCTTTCGAAAGGATTGGAGCAGTGGCGGCCGGCCCATAGGGGCGCCGCCCCACCTCTTCTCACGTACAAAAAAAAAAGGGGGAGGAAGAGCGACACTTGCCCCTCTTTATAAAGGTTGCCCCGTGTGGTGATGGGACTGAACAGTTTATCCTGCTACACTAGCTACAAAGAATACAAGTGTAGCGAGTAGCAACCTTTTGCCCAGCCAGCTGTCTTGCTAGCAGCCAGTTAGTAACATCAGAAGTTGGATTGCTACATTTCCACCGTTTATTCAACAGTTGTTTGTATGATTGACTTTAGTCAAACAACTGACAGCTACTATGCAATTTTTGTGGAGCACATGTTACTACCAAGCCCCTAGGATCAACTCTGGGCTTTGAAACCAATAGCAAATATTAGTTTTAAGCTCAATCAATTTCCGAGTATGAACACTTGAATGGCCTGTAATTCCATAAATCATTAAATCCACTACTAGCCCATTTAAGGGTAATTTTCTGTCTTACATTCCTGTAAATGAGTGCTGAGATCTTGAAAAGCCGTTGTTGAAGGAAAACATTAGTGGAATAAACAGGGCCCCACCTACAATGCTGTATACAGTTATTTTCATACATCTAAAGTCACAACATCCAGGCACCCCAAGCAATGGAGAATACTTAAGCTGATTAGCCTTGTGTTCTGGCTGGGGGCCAAACTTGAACACAATGCATTGGCATTGGCTGTTGGACTGTTAGGGTGAGTGAAGCAGGCAGGACCCAAATGCAGATTGAACAGAAAAATACCTTTATTTCAAGGTTTAGGTGATAAAACAGAACACTACCCTGTGAACACAGTCACAGACAAACAACGATCTAACAAAGACAGACAGAAAAACCAGAACTAAAATACACACAGGACTAATCAAGGAAACAAGAGACAGGTGAGGAGGGAGGAGGGAACACACAGGCTGCAGTCGAATAGTCCATTTAGCTTAGGAACCTTCCTAACCGAGTGAAATGACCCGGAAGTCCCTCAGTGGCAGCCATGATAAGTGCCGTTCGAATTCTCTACATGATAGGAAAGGAGGTTTCAAACTTCCTTTATAACCTCCTTTAGCTTAGGAACCACTGGACCTCCCTTACCGAAAGGAGAGGAGAAAATGCTGGCCCTCAATGACTTGCAGCCGCAGCATTTGCTGTCACACAACAGTCGGCCGTTCACGGAAACAACAGATTATGACGGAGAAATTATATCATGAAAGTTACGGTGCTTATTAAGCATTTTAAAACGTATGTGGTAAGTTGCCAAAGTGCTTTGTTTTGAACGTTCATCAGTATTATAATCAAAGAGAGAAATATGAACGTTAGTTTTTACTGAAATGATCAAATAAAAACATTTCACAGTCTTTACTGAGCTGTGTGGGGTTTGTTCAACTTTTAAAAGATGTTTGAATGGTGATATACACAGTGATAGATGTTAAGGACTAACGTTTATAATAAATACATTTGTATTTATTTTAAGATCTTTTCATAGTTCATACAATCTTTGGGATCATTTGTATTAATGTGGACCGGAGGGAGAGGGTGACGAGCATAAGTTTCACTTTCCTTTTTTATTTCAATTCCAACTTTGGTCATGAAATAACCCCCGTTCATAAAGCATAAAACAACAGCATCAGAGCACGGTGCAGAGTCTCTAGATGAGTTTACAGTAGTCCCTCGTTCTTATTAAACATCCATGTTGTAGTCCGCTATAGAAAACTGTAGTTTCCATAGTTTCCCCACAGCAGCAGACCATGCAGCAGACGCACAAAATGACGTCCGCTGGCGCATCATAAACACGTCGGATAGTGAAAGTGCAGTCGGATTCTCTAAAGTACCGCAGCCTCTTCTCCTAAGTCCTTTTGAATTCTCCTATCCACTATCCCTTAACCCCGTGACGTTTCACTCAGAGGTCAAGGAAGAGACGATAGAGTTAGACGTTAGGAGCTGATTTTTGGATTATTCGACTGCAGCCACAGACAGGAAACCAAAGACAGATCTAAACAAGACAAAACACAACGCAGACAGAAAACCAAAGACAGATCTAGACAAGACAAAACACAACGCAGACAGACATATCGTGACATGGACCTTACGTGTTATCCAACTCCACATTAACCTGTTTCCTCTTTTCTGCACACTAGATGAGAGCTGATTCATTTGAATAATAATAGCTTTGATTTGTATAGCGCCTTTCAAGGGACCCAAGGTCGCTTTACAAGTAGTAGGGCAAAAAAAACAAACATAACAAAACAAAAGTCAGACAGACAAAACAACAGATCGATTAGGGGCCGAAAGCCTTGGCAAACAGATGGGACTTGAGGGCCCTTTTGAAGGCGTCAAGTGTGGGGATGTTTCGAATCTCCGCAGGGAGAGCGTTCCAGAGGGTGGGGGCTGCCACACTGAAGGCTCTGTCCCCGAAGGTTCGCAGTTTGGTGCGGGGGGTGGTAAGCAGGCCAGAGTCTGAGGACCGCAGGTTCCGGGGTGGGGCATGTGGGTGAAGGATGTCCGATAGGTACTGAGGGGCAAGGGCATGGAGGGACTTGTAGGTAAGGAGGAGGACTTTGTAGGTGATGCGGGACTTGACTGGCAACCAGTGGAGGTGGATGAGGGTGGGAGTGATGTGTTGCCACGGCTTTGTGTGCGTGAGTACCCTAGCAGCACAGTTTTGGACATACTGGAGCCTGTCCAGGGTTTTGTTGGGAACCCCGAACAGGACACCATTGCAGTAGTCCAAGCGGGTGGTGACAAACGCATGCACCAGGGTTTCGGCAACCGACTCCGAGAGTGACAGTCGGAGTCTGGCAATGTTCCTTAGGTGGTAAAAGGCTGATTTGGTCACAGATTTTACGTGGGAATGGAAGGAAAGGGTGGAGTCAAGGATGACACCCAGGTTGCGGGCTTCAGGAGATGGGGAGATGGAGCAGCCGTCAACCTCAACGACGAAGTCACCAACCTTCTGGAGCAGGGCCTTGGGTGCCACAACCATGAGCTCTGTTTTATTGCTGTTCAGCTTAAGATAGTTGGAAGACATCCATGTTTTGATGTCATGCAGGCAGTTGATGAGAGACTGAGGGGGGAGCTGGGAGGATGGGGTGGTGCTGAGATACAGTTGGGTATCATCAGCGTAGCAGTGGAAATTGAGTCCATGATGTCGGATGATCTGGCCGAGGGGGAGCATGTAAATGGTGAACAGGAGGGGGCCAAGCACAGAGCCCTGGTGTACACCGTGGTGGACTGGGGCCGGGGGTGAGTTTGAGCCACTGATGGAGACAAACTGTTTCCTGTTGTGGAGGTAGGATGTCAACCAGGACAGCGCTGTGCCAGTGACACCTAGGAGGTCTGAGAGGCGGGTGAGGAGGATGTTGTGAGAGATGGTATCAAATGCTGCAGAGAGGTCCAGAAGGATGAGGATGCTGAGGCGGCCAGAGTCAGCAGCAATGAGGAGGTCGTTGGTGATCTTGATTAGGGTGGTCTCAGTGCTGTGTTGCTGTCTGAAGCCGGATTGGAAGGGCTCATAGAGCTCATGGTTGGACATGTACAGATGGAGTTGGCCGGCGACCACTCTTTCCAGAGTTTTGCTGAGGAACGGAAGGTTGGAGATCGGCCGGTGGTTCTGGAGGTCGTCGGGGTCCAGGCCAGGTTTTTTGAGTATGGGGGTGACTGAGGCCAGTTTGAAGCTGGTGGGGACTATACCAGGAGCCAGAGAAGCGTTGATGATGACCACCATGTAGGGACAGAGGGTGGGTAGGCAATCCTTGACCAGGGCTGTGGGCATGGTGTCCAGGGAGCAGGTGGAGGTCTTGGCCGAGCTGACCAGTTTGGCCACTTGGAGAGCATCCACAGGGGAGAAGGAGGAGAGGTTGGAGTGGGAGAGGCGCGGCGCTTGGGGTGCGTTACCAGGTGAATGAGGTGCAGGTAGGGGAGAAGGGCCAGTCACCAGGAGCTGCTGATGGATGGCCTCGACTTTCGCCTGGAAGAAGTCGAGGAATTTGGAGCACAGATCGGGAGCCCCTGAGGGCTGGAGGGCGTCAGGGGGCCGTAGTAGGCGGTTGATGGTGGATAACAGTCTTCTGGGGTTGCTTTGCTGAGCACCAATGAGACGGGAGTAGTAGTGAGTCTTGGCATGGGAGAGAGCTTCCTTATACGTTCTGATATGCTCACGAAAGGCCAGGAGGTGGACTGTGAGGCCAGTTTTTTTGGAGAGCCTCTCCAGCTGGCGACCAGAGGCCTTCAAACGGCGGAGTTCAGTGGTGAACCAGGGGGCAGGGCGGGTGAAGGAAACAGTCCTGGTTTTAATGGGGGCGAGATAGTTGAGACTGAGGGATAGGGCAGTGTTGTAGTGGGCTACCAGGCCGTCCACGGTGGAGTCGGAGGGACCCGAGGCCATGATCAGATCAGCTGCTGAGTCTGACGGAGACAAGCAGCTCTGCATGATCACCTGAAGCCCCGCCCACTGTTTAGCGAGCTGCATGAGAAACTGACGGGCTGTCAGGAGAGAGGGAGGGGGAGAGAGGTGAAGAGGGAGGGGGGAGAGAGAGAGAGGAGAGACAGAGGGAGGGAGAGAGAGAGGTAGATGAAGAGAGAGAGAGAGAGGGGGGAGAGAGAGGAAGAGGGAGAGAGAGAGGATCCGTTTCTCCCGCGTTATTATCCAAAGTTAATTAAAACTTTTGAATAATGTACTTCATCTACAACAAGTAGTTAATTTGAATGTAATAATTATGTTGTTTGTTGTTTGTGGAATACTTTTTTGAAAAATGAATCTGAACTTTTCGATCTGTTACGATTATAAACTGAAGCAATATACAGATGACTCCCATTAACCCTTCTCTTGCGTTTCGGGTCAAAAGTGACCGAATGACTTTTGTTTTAATCATAAATATTGTGTTTTTCATCCAATTGCCTCAATACCTTATGTTATCCTCCACACTAGGCCTCTGAACATACACTTGATGATCACCACTTGCATTGAATGTTGAGTGATTTATTCAACAGTGAATCACCCTTGATGTTTTTGGTCAGAATTGACCGCCATAGAAAACGAATGGGTTTGAGTGTATTATGTTTATCCTGCAGATGGAAAACATCTACACACACACACACACACACACACACACACACACACACACACACACACACACACACACACACACACACACACACACACACACACACACACACACACACACACACACACACACACACACACACACGCGCGTTACGGGAACCTCTCCCATTCTCGGGCTGTATGATACAATGTATCATACCTTCTCACAGGTGCAAGCTCTGTGCCCCTTGAGAAACACAAACCTCTCACTTTCTCGTGCTAAATGCGCGAGAAAGTTTGAACCACATGAAGAGGAGATTTAACCAGATGAAGTGGAGATAGAGGAAGATGTCTCAGAAATGGAAGACAACAGCGATCCAGACTATTATATTACATTACATGTCATTTGTTAGACGGTTTTATCCAAAGTGACTTACTTACATTCAGTACTGTGGACAATCCCCACAGGAACAATTTGGGGTGAAGTGTCTTGCCCAGGGACACAACGACATGCTGACTGCAGTGGGACTCAAACTTGCTACCCCCTGATTCGAAGTCCAGCACTCTATCCACTTAGCCCCCCCCCCCCCCCCAACAACCCACTATGAGCCTACAACAGACCAGGAAGAGGTACCTGAGGGAGAGGCCCCTGAGGGAGAGGCCCCTGAGATAGAAGCCCCTGAGGGAGAGGAGCCTGAGGTGACATTCCACAATTTTGCATTGCCAACTATGTGCGTGAACACACACACCAAGCCCGCCTTAACCTGCCATCAGGCCCTGGGGCAAATGAAAGTCATTTATAGCCTCGGCAGGCTCTGTGATCGCACTTCTCCACTCTGCTTTACGCGCGCCTGGTCCTCTCCTCCAGTGACGTATCGGGCCTCCCTCATGTATTTGTCCGGTTTCCGTTGGCTCCCCTCCACGTAGCAAGTCCTCGTCGTCCTCTCCATCTCCTCGAACATCCCTCCTGTCTGTCAGAACCAGACGGCCTACTTGGCTCCGAGGCCCCGCGGCCGGCACCACTACCGCTCGGTACAGAACTCATCTGTCCTTCCTCCTCATCCTGGCCTACAGGTTTAAAATAACCTGTAGGCTTCGACATGTTTTGTAATAGCCGCTTGTCTCGAAACTCCTTTTCCCTCAACAATTTCCTTTTCCGAGCGCCACTCTCACACTTTTTCTTCTCAAACTTTTTCTCCTAAACAACCTTCATCTGTCACTCAATCACTTGCAATTTGAATAAGTCACATGTGAAACATATTCTCATTCTGATTGGCTGTTAAGTGGTGCCCACTGACTGTTTCGGAGTCATCATGTTTGAGAAAAATCTCTGGAATCCATCGATCTGATTGATTAGTGGAGCAAATTATCAAAATAGTATGGAGGGAAGATATTTTCGTTTGGATTACTGGTCTGGGGGAAGCTCACAAGTGTGTGTGTTTGTGTATTTTTGCGTTTGTGTGTATTGTGTTTGTTTCCCGGGGAAAACACTCACGAGAAACACCGGCTGTTGTTATGCCTGCTGTGACGTCAAGTTACTCCGTTCTCCGCTTGTAATTATGCCGTTACAAGGTTCAAAGTTGTATTTATCATCTGAATTTGCTGAAACAAGTTTAATATTCTGAAAGCCAAGACTTTGTTTATTTGAAACCTCTGCCGTGTTACCTATGATTACTATACGCCTTACATTCATAATTTCAGCGGAGGGAGGGGAACAGCAGAACAGCAGAGTGGCGAGGGAGAGCTGTCTTCTTCCCCTTACAAGCTTCAAAAATGTATTTATCGTGTGATTTTGGAAATAAAAGTTTCATATTCTGAAAGCCAAGACTTTGTTCATTTAAAAAAAAACATCCGAAATAAAAAACCTTTTTTTTTTTGTTTGGCTCATGATAGGCCCCTGATCTCCGTTGGCCCCTGGGCTTCAGCCCAGGTCAGCCCGTGCATTAAGGCGACACACACACACACACACACACACACACACACACACACACACACACACACACACACACACACACACACACACACACACACACACACACACACACACACACACACACACAGGTATTTCCAGTTACTTTACATTCAGTATAAAATCACAGACACACATATTACATACATCTGATTACAAAGTCTCATCTGATTACAAAGTCTCATCTGTACAGGACAGTATGATAAAATAATCGATGGCAAAAACATGTCACTGTAAATGTCTCCGTTGTGGGAGGAATAAATGATTAATTTAATCATCTACACATGTAATCTCACTTTTACACACCAAAATAACGTTAACACAGAGTAAACCTTTGCTAATGGAGAGTATATTTTGTCCCAAGAAAAAGTTCATGACTATCGATAAAAAATATATCAATAAATCTATTGTTCATTTTCGCGGTATTCCCCACACATTGCCAGTACACTATTACTGTAATATTTACACTTACCCATGTCCAAATGGATCCATGTTGTTGTCTTTGTATTCTTCTTCTTCAGAAGAGTCGAAGACTTCAGTTTCTGAGGCTCTATCTTCACTGCTGCTAGCGAAAAAAATCGGCGACTGTAACGTTTTTTTAGCCATTTTCTCTGGCTCTCTCTCTCTCTTCTCACAGACGTAAACTGATGGGAGACACGTGGTTTATGTTTACTTGGTGGGTAGGACCTTAGTGATTTCTCGATGTCCATTGGTCATTTCAGACCATCAGGGCTGACGGCCGAGATTTCCTTGACTGACACACGAATCCACCAATCCCACACAGTGTAAAGTCAAGCTGCCTTGAGCGGCCATATTGGCTGCGGTGCCCTGGTTACAGTCTCACAGGAGGTACCACTGGAAAGCTACCCTTCCAGCGATTCCGGGGATATCTGAATCATATTTCTACTCCTTATAATCGAAAATATATGATTAATTACGTAAGTTATGCACACCTGGACGCGCCGGCGCGTCAACCGACTCCAGAGGGTTAATATGTTCACTTTATTGAAAGAATTATCTTTTTTTTAATAAGCCTGTATATGGGGTAATAAAACTGAAAGCAGTCCTGATTGGCAGGGAAAGGAATTAACTTTTGTATTAATACCGTGTCCTGATTGGTGGGAAACGGTTGCAGGATATAAGGATGTGCTTTGCCATGCAGGCACGCAAAAATGTCACTGTCAAAGAGCCTCAAGCGTAAAGTTGAAGTGGAAAACTGCAATTTTAATGAAGAATGGACAGATAAATACGCATTCATCATGCCATAAGGCTAAACCTGTTTTCCTTATCTGCAATGAAATGGTCGCTGTTCCAAAAGAGTACAATCTCAGGCGTCATCATTTAACAAAGCATGCAACTTTCTCTGAGTCGTATCCTGAGAAGTCCGAGGCCCGTCGCATTAAAATGTCCACCTTGAAAGCTGGATATGCCCGTGCCACCGGAATTATTACCCGGACTTCAACAGAGCAAGAGAGGGCAACAAGTGCAAAAAATAATAAAGCATTTGCCACGCTTCCGGTTTACAAAATAAAATAAAATTAAATTAAGATTAAAAAAATGAGAAAAATAAAATGCCGTTGTTTCAATCAATTAGTATGCATAGGATATATGTCCCGCCTCCTAACCACTTCCTGTACCCCTAATCCTGTATACAGTATTGAATGTAACTTACAAATACTTGCAAATAACATGAAATTAATCAAAGTAAAGCATCTAAAAAAACATATATTTAAAAAAAGTCAGCCTCTCTGTTTTTGCGAACAGTCAGGACATGAGGGGAGAGACCATATGGCGGCCGAGGGGAGGGGGGAACACACACACACACACACAAAACACACACACTTTCCCCGCCCCTCTCCCGTTAGAGGTTGGCTAAATAAAAGCCAGCGTCTTTTGGTCTCTGGTCAATCACTGCAACGAAGTCGGCGAGCCAAAGTCTTTTCATTAACGCTTTGTAATTGTTTCTGAAGAAGAAATGTCATTCCGACAATCGTGTTGCCTCTGGTCGGGGTTACTGCGTCGGCATTCTTTGCAGATTTATTTTCTGTACCGATACATCACCATCTCCAGAATATAAAACAACTCCGCTTTCACTGTGTCCCTAAACTGAGACTTCTTGACCCGAGGAGTAGCATCAGCAGCAGTAGTACTGCAAGATTCGGGTTTCCCACATGGTGGTGTTGCTGGTGGACTCTGTTCCTGAATGCAACTCGCGTGGGGAGTCTTGGCTTTTCTCTGCTCCATGGCTAGTTTACAACGGTCGTCTTAGTGAGGTCCTTCGTTTTAGATGATTTGCTGAGTGGAGGGTGGGGCTCATTGCGTTGAATGGGGGGGGTCAATTATAGAATTGAGAGTTTTTAGAAAAAAAGTTCTTTAAGCGTTGTAGCTTTTTCATCTCATCTCCAGCAATAGGTCATCATTTAAGAACAAGTAATAGTTTTGTCAAGATTCTACAGAAAAAAGTCAGAAAAGTATAGAATGTCAGAAATATGGAAAAGTCATTGTGTACAAATAGTATGTTGAAAATCAAAAAAGAAAACTCAATTCAATACAATTTAATGAATATTTTACCCTGTTCTAAAGTTTTGCACCCTTAAAGAAAAACCCCTTCCTTACCAAGTACTTCATATTATACCCTTTGTTAAGTGTTGCGTACATCAGGGTGTATCTCAAAGTATCTTGGTAACATAAAATAACTAAAATATGTAAGTTTATCAGAAAATAAAAAACCTTGTTTATCTGAACAAGTGTTGCATACACCAAAGTGTGTCTAAAAGTATCTTAGTAACACAAGAAAAAGAAGAAAGCGTTGATGTTAACAAAAACTGGATTGTTCCACTGAAATAATTAATAAATAATTTCAAAAAGTGCTCTTAAAAAAGAACAAATGTATTCAGATAAAAGTATTTTGTTAGACTATTAAGTCCACGATGATTACATTTAACCCCTAACCCATTTGTATTATATGTTTGTTTTCCTAATAAAGCCAGAGTCACCTGAAATAATTTTGCCATGGCTGTAATGAAGGACTGAGCGTTGATTCTGTTTGTTTTTTATACATCTTTGATTTCGTCTGCATCAACCCAGCTGTTGAATTTTTCGGGCCAATTATGCCAAGATACAAACATTAGTTTTTTCCCTCTCACCACACGCCTTTTTAGAATTTTCTCGACTTGAAAAGCCTTGTCATTGGCTATCTTCACTTCTTGTAACTCTTTCTCATAAAAAGTCCCCTTGATCTCTTCTCCATCATAATCTTTGAGCTTGTAAACAGGTGGCTGCCGAGGTAAGCCTTCAGACACCGTAAATAGTTCGTCAGTATAACTCTGCTCATATTTTTTATCAAATACCCCTCTCAATTTGGATATCCTTACAAGTTCGCCCTCCTTAAAGTTCATTTTGGCAGCAGCTTTTTTACGTTGGCTAGAGGGGGTATACAGGTTCCGAAACACTTGAGCCGCATTTTCCTTTGTCACCTGCATTGGCGTCATTTTAATACTTCGGTGATAACTATTATTGTAACTTTCAATTAGTTCGGGTAAGACGTCTATATATCTATGAGTGTTTTTAGCTGTAAAATACCTATACATTTTAGTTTTCAGCGTACGGTTAAATCTCTCTACCACACATGCCTTCATGTCACTGGCTGTTGCATAATGTGCAATACCTCTTTTCTTCAACAAGTTTTGAAAATGTTATTAAAGAATTCTTTCCCCGCATCTGTTTGTAACTTTTTAGGGATCTCGCTGTGTGTTAAAATTGTATCAAAGGCTTTTGGCAACCTCAATACCCGTCTTTTTCTTTAATGCTTGAGCATAGGCTTTTTTCGAAAATACATCTAAGACTGTTAACAAATAATTAAAACCATCATTATATTCGGACAGCGACTGCATATCGCAGAGATCTGCTTGAAATTGCTGTAGCGGTCTGAGTACGAAAACTCTGTTTCTTACAAAATGCACCCTAGCAGGCTTGTGCAAAGTATATGCGTCCTGCTCAGATAAATATTCTCTGACTTTCTCTACATTTATTTGTTTACCCCTTTCATTCTGTACAGCTCTATGGAGTTTATCCACACCTCCTAAACTCCCTGGATTAGATGGAGTGTAATACACACATTCCTGTTACAGCCGATGAGGTAATGAGTACAACAGTTTTTCTTACAATGCATTTTATTGATACGTATATACAACATTTCTCCAAGCAGACAATAATAAAAGGAAGGACACACTATATCAAGTAAAATTAAAATAAAACATACTTTAACGAAAAAGTATCAAAAATAAATAAAAACTCTTCCTAATGCTGCCAGAAGGCCCAAGCTGCTCTTGTAATCTTCAGTTGGGTCTCGTCGTTCTCTACAAGCTGTTCGTATAGCTTCTCGATTTTAGCTTCAAAGACTCTGGTGTTTCTGAGGTTGTGCAGAATCGCCTCGGTAGCTCCAAAGACTCTCCTCTCCGACACATGAAGGTGGTTCTGGTGCAGAGCGTCCCGAATGGCTGGAATGAAACGAATGGTCCATAGTCTCTTTACCACTTCATCATAGTTTCGATCCAGATTGTATTCACCGGTAGGGAATAAACACTCGTGCTGCATCTGACTGGGGTGATCGACTTGACACCCGTTACATGTTTCCTTTCTATAAAGGTATACGACTCTATCCAACAGATGAACTACAACTGCTTTTACCGTATTCAGGTATGCCGATGTCCTAGCACGTTCTGTAGCATCACCCTCGGGATCACAAGGAAAGCATGGCGAATCAATGCCTACTGCTGTTGATTCCTCTGGAGAGTCGTGAGTAGATGGAGGTTGAGGCATATCCAGCCACCCCGTGATATCAATACCAGCCATAGCGCTGTCCAGATCTGGTGTCCAAATTATAGGTGAGGATGGAGGTCCTCCAGACGTTTGCTCCAGGCTGCAGATCGTGGGGAGAGACTTGGTTTTTCTCAGATCCATGGTTGCTGCTCTCTAAAATGTCCTTGAAGGGTTCTCATTTTTAAATGATCTGGTGAGGAAAGGTGGGGCTTGTTATGTTGAGTGGTAGGCGGAGCCCATTGGAGAAAAGTCAGAGTCTTTTGCAGTCAAACTATGTAGCTTTTAAAACTCAGTGACTCTATAAATGTTTAAAGATTGTTACAAAATGTAGAAAATAAAAAAGGTCTGGAGACAAAATTAATTCTGGTGGCTCTGTTTTTTTTATTAGGAATACAAAAAATATAATACAACTTTAGGAGGTAAAATGTAACCAGCTAGGACTTAATATTCTATCTTTCCTTATTCTTTTCTTCTTCTTAAGAAGGGCACTCTGAGGTTCTTCCTCCTCTGCGGGGTCCGAGATTCCTACCATCTCCCAGCGAGGGGTCGTAGGAGAAGATTTATTATTTCCTCTTCTTCTTCTTCTTTTTAGGGGAATATTCTCTCCATTTAGTTCGCCCTCTCTGATTATACGATATTGTTCATGAGCGTGCAGGTTTTGAAAAGCTGATAAAGGAATGTTGAGCTCATTCAGACTATTTAAAAAAAAACGCCAGCCTTTAGGCTCCCGGACATTTGTTTTATACGCGTAGGACAAATGTTTAAATAAATCTAACATGTGTGAACCTTTTACAGCTGTACCCTTTTCTACAAATTCCCCCGCCGGTGTCCATCCATCTGTACTCGTGGTTAATTTGCTCATAACGTAATCGGCATTCTTACGGTAACGCGTAGGGAGGTTTTGAAGTACCTCGTGTTTTATTTTATCAATGGACGTGGCATCCTTTTCTTCTCTTTTTACCACCCCCGTGTCTTCAGGTAGAGTTAGAGTAATATGTCGTTCCTCATCCCCGTCTTGTCTGAACCCGGGATACAAAACTGGATTCGTTTCTTGATTGGAGCACCCAACGGATGGCTGTAAGTTGTCACCGGTGTCTCGCTGATTAAACTCATATCAAGACGTCTCTTGGCCATTTTCTCTCGACTCGAAAAATATTGAAGAGTGACCAAAAGACGCTGGCTTTTATTTAGCCAACCTCTAACGGGAGAGGGGTGAGGGGCGGGGAAAGTGTGTGTGTGTGTGTGTGTTCCCCCCTCCCCTCGGCCGCCATATGGTCTCTCCCCTCATGTCCTGACTGTTCGCAAAAACAGAGAGGTTGACTTTTTTTAAATATATGTTTTTTTAGATGCTTTACTTTGATTAATTTCATGTTATTTGCAAGTATTTGTAAGTTACATTCAATACTGTATACAGGATTAGGGGCACAGGAAGTGGTTAGGAGGCGGGACATATATCCTATGCATACTAATTGATTGAAACAACGGCATTTTATTTATCTCATTTTTTTAATTTTAATTTAATTGTGTAAACCGGAAGTGGGGGCGGGACATCCGCCGGAAGTGGGGGCGGGACATCCGGTCAAACGGGCGGGACTTCCGGTCAAAAGGGGCGGGACTTCCGGCCAAAAAAGGGTGGGACTTCCGGTCAACATGGACGGGATTTCCGGTCACAGGGGGCGGGACTTCCGGTCAAAGGGGCGGGACTTCCGGTCAAACGGGGCGGGGCGACCTGTCACATTCCATGCATACTAATGTGATGAAAGTGGCATTTGTATAACTACTCATGGTGGCAGTTTTGGAGGAACTCGCCACCGACAAATCCATGGATAGGATTGTGGCATCCTTGAAGCAAGTACCGCTCTCTGCTTCGACTACCGCCCGCCGGGTTCATGTGTTGGCGGAGGATGTTCAGCGACTTGTACTTGATGAGGTCAAGAAAGCTGAACATATATCTGTGGCTATTGACGAATCCACTGACACCACTGATATATCACAGCTATCCGTCTTTGTCAGATACTTTGATGAAAAAGATTTTAAAGAAGAGCTGTTGGCTTTGATTCCACTGGAAGGTAATACGGAAATCATCTTTGAGAAGGTGGAGGAGCTATTTAAAAAACATGGCCTGTTATTACAGAAAGTCAACTTAATTGTGACAGATGGTGCTCCTGCCATGGTCGGCAAAAACAGGGGTATGGTGAGCAGATTTAAAAATGTTGCTCCAAAGACAAATGCCCTTCACTGTCTGATCCACCAAAGCGTGCTGTACGCCAAGCTAAGCGGGGATTTGAAAGATGTCATGGACAAAACAATGAAAATAATTAACTTCATAAGAGGGAATTCAAGTACCCAACATCGCCTCTTCCGCAAATTCGTGCTGGAATCGGATGCTACCCACGATGACCTCTTACTCCACAATGAAGTGCACTGGCTGAGCAAAGGTAAAGCCTTTGAGCCTTTCATTGAACTCAGGGATCAAGTTGTGGAGTTTGTCAAACAAAGTAAATCCAAAGGAGCAGCTGACTACCTGTGCATCATGCGAGACAAAACATACATGAGCAACGTCGTATTTTTAGCAGACATATTTTCACATTTGAATGCACTCAATCTGCAACTACAAGGCAAAGAAAAATCCGTGGTGAATTTGGTGGAAAAACTTGATGCCTTTCGGAGGAAACTGGATCTGTTCAACACAGATTTGATATCAGGGAAACTGCTGCACTTCAACACACTGAAGACAGTGGGGGAGAGTAACGTCACTCGTAATATGAAGCAATTCATGACACAGCTGAGGGAAAACTTCTCTACAAGATTTGATGACTTTGCCATAACCAGAGATGTCCTCGAATTTGTGCGTGACCCATTCTCGATCAGCCTAGTCGGAGAATTCTCTGCTAATGCGAAGAAGCTGCTGCAGTTGGATGAAGCGGCGATTCAGATTCAACTCATTGACATGCAGGCCTCCAGCGAGATGCAAGCTGCTCTCCGGGGTGCTGAAAGCTTGAGCACTTTTTGGGTGTCTTGTCCCCAAGACTATGGGACACTGAAGACGCTGGCTATGTATGTGCTCACCATGTTTGGGTCAACATACACATGTGAATCTGGGTTCTCAAAATGAACAGTATCAAAACAAATGAAAGCAACCGACTGTCTCACCAGTCGTTGGAGGACTGCTTGTGTATAAGCCTAACAGCTGTCAAGCCCGACATTAAGAGGTTGGTATCAGAGGGGAAATGTAACTTCTCGCATTAAACCACCAGTTGTGAGTTATTCAGCCATAGTATGTCTATTGTATTCAGGCTAGTGTAGCCAAGACATTGTTAAATGGAGACTTGCCGCTTTATTTTTGAGGTTCTGTTAACTGGTAACATATTTAAGACGTGTCTGTCATTTAAATTTGCCGTGTTCACGCAAATGTGCTATTGGCCTGTGTTTATTTATTTTCAAGTATGTTACTGTGTTGGCATTGGCAATGTAAACAATTACCTTCTTTTTTACGGAGAAGTTTTAGTTGTTTTATAAGTGAACAAATAAAACAAAATGTAAAATGACAGCTATACGTTTGTAGTCCCCTTTCTTGAATAAAGATTTTGAACAAGCTGCATTCTATTAATCAAAGACGAGATTGGTTGTATTTTCACCTGTCGGTAACTGCACAACCCGAGAAGCAATCACAGACTCATGCATCGGGCTGGCCAGGCTACTCCCGAATAATAAGCTGACAGATATATCTATAACACTTACCTGCAGTTCGAACTGGGTCGGTACATTTTTTCTTATTCGGTTTTGAAACGGAAAAACCAAAGAACGAACGGATATTTTTATAAATAATTTTTTTATAAAAGCAATCATCATCTTTTTTTTTATATATATATATATATATATATATATTTATGGATTATTATCACCTAATAATCCATAAAAGCTTAGCAGACTCTTCACGCTAACGAAGGATCACTTCTAGGCTACTGTCCCGCAGCTCCTGCCTCTCTGTTGGACTGTCTGTCTGTCGGGGCTACTGCTGCGGAGTGCATAAAGCAGGCTCTTCACAACGAAGGAATACTTCTTCTTCAGGGCAGGGAAGGCTACGCAGTCTACTGTCCCGCAGCTGCTGCCTCTCTGTTGGACTCCGATACTGCACACTACTCACAAAAAAAATGAGTGGGGGGCAAACGCACGAACGTCACAGTCACCACCGTCGTGCGGGCCGGATGAGAATGTCTGGCGGGCCGGATATGGCCCGCAGGCCGCCAGTTGATGGTCACTGCCGTAAGGCATGGGTCGGCAACAGGCGGCCAGAACCGTCCCGAAATACAATCTCAGCCATCCTGAAATTAATTTGGACTGTCCCGAATTTAAAATGTTAGTTTTTCTACATTATCATTAGTTAAAATCACTCAAAGTGACCTTTAACATAAATAAAACATCATACAAATCATTAGATGATAATTCATCAACCTTTTTATTTGAGTAAATCACATAAACAAAGGCCAAATATATTTAAACTAGTGCTGTCAAAATTATCGCGTTAACGGCGGTAATACATTTTTTTAATGAATTGCGTTAAAATATTTAACGCATTTAACGCATGTGCAGAATGGCCCGCCCCATACAGTGGCAGCGCCAGGGTATGGCTGGGGTAGGCTACACCCATACCAAGAAATGGCTTAGCCCCACCATGAAAAATGATGTTAAAGTTAGCAAAATAAAGTCTGCCAACTCACGCGGAGTAAATTGCACAGACAGCAGTTAGTAAGATTGATTTCAGTAGCCACGGTTTTGAAAACTTTTGTCACGAAGTGATCGTCTTCTCAATAGAACATCTTTGATAACGGCGTGGTGTTGTTGCAGGAAGTCCCGACGGAGAATACTTTTGCTGTAGTACAGGGCAGAGCCATATAATAGTAATAATATGGCTCTGGTACAGGGGTGCACATAACTGGTACGCAGTTTATGTGCGTAATCTGAAATGCGTACCGTCACTTGTGTCCGACGTCACGTACTTATGAAGCTTTTCCAGAAGGCGGTTAGATCACCCGACGACAGAGTCGGTCTCCGTGTGCACAGACAGGGCTGCTGTTAACGTCGGTCTGTACAACGGAATTGTGCCAAAACTACGCCAACCGGCTGCGGAGGGAGACTCCCCCCTTCACTGGAGAACTGCGCTAAAACAGCTGATCACAACATTCACACTCTGTGGTCACGAAGTACTCCACTAGCCTCCGAAGTTTTTTTTCTTTCCTGAAGTACTCCCCCGTTGATAGAAATCAACACGTAATGAATTAAGACCCCACGGTTTGATGATTGATAGGTGTGTGGGTTGTCTTTCATTTTGACACGCAGAAAAATGTTATAATAAACATAGATACTGTATGTTAAATGGATATATCCGCCATCTTTCATTTATCTTTCCATTCCCACAACAATATACATAAATAAATGGCATATTTTGGACATAGTTCGAATGGTGATTAATCATGATTAATTAATTTTTAAGCTGTGATTAATGTGATTAAAAATGTTAATCGTTTGACAGCCCTAATTTAAACAAACACACACACGAGAAAATTACTCTAATATTGAATCCAATCAAGTCCCATCCAAGTAACAAAAAAATCCAACACTGTCCTGAAGACAGAACCCAGATTAACCACTAACCAGGATGACAGTCTGTAACACAGTCAGGAGACCTTTACAAACTGCCCCGCCCCCTCGCACACAGACGGGAGAGAGAGATCTCGTCTGGATTGGAAAGCTCGAAAATACATCATAGACGCATGTTGTAGTCTTATTGCATATTAGAAACGGAGTTGGTGAAACTAAAACTGCGATATAATGTGTATGTAGCGATAATACATATGACATATTTTTTAAATGTCTCCAGTACCGATAAAAAGTCCGATAACGTCGGAGCTTAATGTTACCACTGTCTTTAATAATTCCGGCCCGGGGTAAAGCAAACAGATATTGTTCTAAACTGTATTAAAGTAAACAGGTATTATCTTGAACTGTATTGAAGTGAACATGTATTATTTGGGACTGTTTTTAAGTAATCCTATATATATATATATATATAAACCTTCTTACATACACTTTCCCAGACACCCTGACACACACACACAATACACTCCCTGACCAAGATACCAACACACACACACATACACTTTCCCAGACACCCTGACACACACACACAATACACTCCCTGGCCAAGATATCAACACACACACACACACACATACACGCACTTGCTGCTTAGTGAGGACCGAGTCAAAAGGCCTACAAAGTGAGGACCACCCTCTCTATAACAGTTATGAAGACTGAAACAGCAATTATTGACATTAGATGACAAACATATCAAATACATTCCCTCAAATCTCCAAAAACAGTGCTAGTTCAAAAGTTTGCAGTAAAAGTTTTTAGCCAACAAAGTGAGAACCAGGTACTCAGTTTGTCCTAAAAACGAGTCACGGTATTTCACTGGTACAATTGATTGAATTTGATTTAATCTGGGTTAATTGAAGATAGATTTGTAATTATTTTATATTTTTCACCTAAAATATCTGCAGGACTATTAGCATAGCCATTTTTCTCATTAACTATTCATTACAAAACCATGATGCCTATAATACTTTATAAGTCAGAATAACAGCATTAAAGCCACAATTAAGAGCTCACTTTACAATATAGACCTGAGCAATTAAAACATACAATAGATTAAACCAATTAACAACAAAAACTAAGTAACAGCAAATGAAATCCGGACAGGACAGCGGTAATAACAGTGTAAAATAAAATCATGCAATTATTTATTTATCTATTTAATAAAGAATATAAAACATTGTTTGCAGAGTTATGCTGCCTTCTTCAGGGTTAATCTGTACAACTATATATATAATTGTATGTATTAAAGCTTTGCTTCAACATAACCATAAACAATGATTAACAGTTTTACTCCTTAAAATCTCTTTAATATACAGCCTCTTGTGGCTAATTGCTCTATTGTATCATCACTATCCTGTAGCTGTGCTGTGAAGTTTCAAATTCAAAACTTCCTTTTTAAGAAACTCTCTGTTGCAGAATTTTAAAAACAAACACATTGACAACCATACCCTTGGACTAGAAACTCATTTTAATATACATAGTACAACGTCCAGTAGCATATCAATACAGAACAACAGTACTAGGAGTACGAATAATGAACTGAATAAGCTGCTCTAACGGAATGCAAGCTTTCTCTTAATTTGTAGCTTCCCTCTCGCAAGTACAACAGTACTAGGAGTATGAATATTGAACTGAATAAGCTGCTCTAACGGAATGCAAGCTTTCTCTTAATTTTTAGATTCCCTCTCGCAAGTACAACAGTACTAGGAGTATGAATAATGAACTTAATAAGCTTTCTAACGGAATGCAAGCTTTCTCTTAATTTGTAGCTTCCCTCTCGCAAGTACAACAGTACTAGGAGTATGAATAATGAACTTAATAAGCTTTCTAACGGAATGCAAGCTTTCTCTTAATTTTTAGCTTCCCTCTCGCAAGTACAACAGTACTAGGAGTATGAATATTGAACTGAATAAGCTGCTCTAACGGAATGCAAGCTTTCTCTTAATTTTTACAATTTCATTATAGACAAAATATTTAACGTCTTCCCAGGTCCGTGTGCGAAGGACTGGAGACTCTTTTCCAATGCACAGCAGACAGTCCGTTTTGGCTGGCACCCTCTTCAGAGCAATATACTTGCCCATGCTTCTCTGGACTGCTCTCCTCTCCTGGTCACTCCATGGTCTCTTCATGATCTTTGGAGCATCTATAAATCAGAAAACAGAAGGAATTCATTAGAGGATAAGAATAACATTTTAAATCTACACTGAACAAAAATATAAATGCAACACTTTTGTTTTTGCTCCCATTTCTCATGAGTGTTACGGTTATCTGAGAGAACCCAAACGCAGGACACGGCAGTGTGTTATAAAGGTTTTATTTGGAGGAGATAATCCGGCTGGAGAGTATCCACTGGAGCGTAATCCACTGAAGAGTATCCTCCGGAGTTTTAATCCACTGGAACGTAATCCTGGAGCACAAGAAGAACAAGTAAGAATAAATGCAGGTGTAGCGAAAATAGTCACTATACTATAAGAAGGCTGAGAAGGCTAAGAGTTTTACCACTGGGGTTTAACAACGATCTGGCGCTGACAGGTTGTGGAGCCTCCACTGATATACCATCCGTAATGGCTGATGGGAATCAGGTGTGTTGCAGAGGAGAGTGCTCAACTGTTTGCAGCTGGTGGAGATTTGGGCCGGGAGCCAGGAGTGACAGGCACCACGCCCACACAGACAGGGAAAGGGAAAACACACACACAAGGAAGGTGGCTGGAGAATGCAACCACCACAGTACCCCCCCCTTAAGGGACGCCTCCAGGCGGTCTACCAGGTTATCCCGGTGGAAGTCCCGTATCAGAGATGCGCCCACGATGTCTCGCCGGGGAACCCAACACCTCTCCTCTAGACCATAGCCCTCCCAATCCACCAGATATTGGAATCCCCTTCCACGGCGACGAACGTCCAACAATCGCCTGACGGTGTACGTTGTATGATTATTGATGATGCGGGGGGGTGGGGGAACACTCACTGGAGGAGACAAAGGACTGCTGGCAACAGGTTTCAACAGAGATACATGAAATGTTGGATGAACCTTCATGTGTGAGGGAAGTTTGAGTTTGACTGCAGATGGATTAATAATGGAGTCGATGATGAAGGGACCAACATACCGTGGGGTAAGTTTCTTTGACTCTGTCTTGAGTGGGAGATCTTTGGATGAAAGCCAAACACTCTGACCTGGTAAGTAGTTGGGGGCCTGGGTCCTGTGGCGGTCTGCGATGAGGCGGTTGCGGGCAGCGGAGCAGGGCTGCTCGGGTGTCCCTCCACACCTTACGACAGCGACGAAGGTGGGTCTGAACGGAGGGAACAGCAACTTCCTCTTCCTGGGCTGGAAACAGAGGTGGTTGGAAACCCATGGCACAATGAAAAGGTGAAATACCTGTGGCTGCACTTGGCAGGGAGTTGTGGGCATACTCGATCCATGGCAGATGTGGGACCCATGACGAAGGGTTCTTGAAAGCCACACAACGAAGGGTCGACCCCAGATCCTGGTTGGCCCGTTCTGTTTGCCCGTTCGTCTGAGGATGATAGCCAGATGACAGGCTCACCGATGCTCCCAGAGCCTGACAGAAGGCCTTCCAAACGTGGGAAATGAACTGGGGGCCCCGGTCAGAGACGATGTCGGTGGGGATCCCATGAAGTCGAACTACATGGTTGACCAGAAGATCTGCAGTCTCTCGGGCAGTGGGAAGTTTGGAAAGAGCCACAAAGTATACCATCTTTGAGAATCTGTCCACAATAGTTAGGATGATGGTATTTCCTTGTGAAAGTGGAAGTCCAGTAACAAAATCCAATGCCACATGCGACCAAGGGCGACTAGGTACTGGCAGTGGGCGAAGCAGGCCAGCAGGAGGCTGGTGGGAGGACTTGGCGCGGGCACACACTGTACAGGCAGCAACAAAGGCCCTGGTGTCTTGAGCCATGGAAGGCCACCAGAAGCGTTGTTTGAGAACGAACAGTGTGCGATGGACACCAGGATGACATGAGAAACGAGAGGTGTGTGCCCACTGCAGGACCTTGGAGCGAACAGGGGTAGGCACAAAAAGACAATTAGCTGGGCAGTTACCTGGGCTAGGCTGCGCTCGCTGGGCCTCCCTGACCAATGACTCAATCTCCAAGGTAACAGCCCCCACCACGCAGGAGGCAGGCAGGATAGTGTCTGGACTGGCAGCTGGTCCATCGGAAGCGAACTGGCGAGAGAGGGCGTCAGGCTTGAGGTTCCGTGACCCTGGACGGTAGGTGAGGGTGAATGAGAAGCGGCCGAAATACAGGGCCCATCGAGCCTGACGGGAGTTAAGGCGCTTGGCAGATTGGATGTACGCCAGGTTCTTGTGGTCCGTCCATACAATAAAAGGGAGTTCAGCTCCCTCCAGCCAGTGCCTCCACTCCTCTAGGGCAAGTTTGACAGCCAGCAGCTCTCTGTTACCCACGTCATAGTTCTTCTCAGCTGGGGTGAGGCGGCGAGAGAAAAATGCACAAGGATGCAATTTTTGGTCTCGTTCCGAGCGCTGGGAAAGAACTGCTCCTACCCCGGTGTTGGAGGCATCGACCTCCACAACGAACTGGCGAGAGGAATCAGGGTGGATGAGCACAGGGGCAGTGGTGAAGAGTCTCTTTAGCTCTGAAAAGGCTGCATCGCACTCTGGGGTCCAGGAAAAGCCAGTTGTGGGGGAAGTGAGTCTGGTTAAAGGACCCGCCACTCTGCTGTAGTCCCTGATGAAGCGCCGATAGAAATTGGCGAAACCAAGAAACTGTTGAAGCAGTTTGACTGAGGTTGGTTTGGGCCACCCCACCACCGCTTGGATCTTCTCAGGGTCGGACCTAAGCTTTCCTTCCTCAACGATGTAGCCCAGGAATGAGACTGTGTTGACATGGAATTCGCATTTCTCCGCCTTTACAAAGAGTCTGTTCTCCCGGAGTCTCTGCAGCACCTGCCTGACATGGATAATGTGCTCCTCCTTGTTACGAGAGAATATGAGGATGTCATCCAGGTAGACAAAGACTGACCGGTTGAGGAGGTCACGGAGCACATCGTTCACCATCGACTGAAAGACTGCAGGGGCATTCGTCAGTCCAAAAGGCATCACCAGATACTCGAAGTGACCGAGTGGTGTGTTAAAGGCCGTCTTCCACTCGTCCCCTTCTCGGATTCTGACGAGGTGGTAGGCATTGCGGAGGTCCAGTTTGGAAAAAATGGTGGCTTCCTGGAGGGGTTCAAAGGCGGAGTTAATGAGGGGTAGTGGGTATTTGTTTTTTACAGTAATGGCATTGAGACCCCTGTAATCAATGCAGGGCCGCAGTGAGCGGTCCTTCTTGGAGACGAAGAAAAACCCAGCACCGACCGGGGAGGAGGATGGCCGAATGACACCAGCAGCCAGGGAGTCATGGATGTAATTTTCCATGGATTTTCTCTCAGGGCGAGATAGGTTGAACAGACGTGAGGAAGGCAGAGGGGCCCCGGGAAGGAGGTCAATGGGACAGTCGTAGGGTCGATGAGGAGGAAGAGAAAGAGCTCGCTGTTTACTGAACACCTCTCCTAGGTTATGATATTCAGTGGGGACAGATGACAGGTCAGGCGGCTCGATCTTGAGTGGTGGAGAGGCGGCCTCTGCTGGCGGTAGGGCAGACTGCAGGCATGAGGATAAGCAAAAAGAACTCCAACTAATGATCTTGCCAGTTACCCAATCAATCTGGGGGTTGTGAGTTCTTAACCAGGGATGGCCCAACACTATGGGGGCCTGAGGTGAGGAAATTAGGTGAAACTGAATACACTCACGATGGTTTCCAGACAGAATGAGGTTTACTGGCTTGGTGCGGTGAGTGACTTGGGCCAGGAATTTTCCATTTAGAGCATTAGCACTAAGAGGTGAATCTAACACTTCGCAGGAAATTCCTGCCTGAGCTGCAATGTCAATGTCCAAAAAATTCTCATCCGCCCCCGAGTCCACTAAGGCGAGCAGGGGTAGGGACTGTTGGTTGCAGCAAAGCATGGCTTCTAGCTGCGTTCTGGGTCGGGGGTTGAGAGAGGAGGAAGGGCTCGCCAGAATCCCCACAGCTACTGACGAGCCTGACCTTTTGGCAGACTAGGACAGGAGGAAACGAGATGACTGGTTTGGCTGCAATAAACACATTCCCCAGCATGGATCCTTCTAGCACGCTCAGATGGTGAGAGGCGGGCCCTTCCCACTTGCATGGGCTCATCTCCATGGGATGAGGCTGAGTAAGGAGTCGGGAAAGATCGGGGAATAGGGGTAGTGGCGGTTCCAATTTGGGGATCAAGTGAGAAGTCGCTGGGATTGGAGTGACGGCTAGTCCTATCCCTACGTCTCTCTCTGAGGCGATTATCAATCTTAATGGCTGTGGCTATTAAATTATCCAAGCTACCTGGATCATCCCTAGCCGCTAGCTCGTCTTTAATTGCTTCGTTCAGCCCCTGAAGAAAAGCATCCTGTAGTGACTCGTTATTCCAGCGTGAGTCGGAAGCCACTGTTCTCGCCTAGCAGCATCCCTCCCCCGTACCGGGTGATCAAAAACTTTTTTCATTTCGGAAATGAAAGTATCATATGACCAGCAAATGTGTGGCTGGCTCTCCCTAACAGCTGTAGCCCAATCTAAAGCTCTCCCCCTCAACAGGCTCATTACATATGCTACCCTAGCCCCATCTGTGTGATAAGTACTAGGCTGCTGCTCAAAAACTAACGTACACTGGAACAAAAAGGCTCTACAATTACCCAAATCTCCAGCGTATCGTTCAGGTGTGGGAATGACAGCCTCTCGTAGCTGATGGAGGAGTGCGGCAGGAGGGGGGGGAGGGGCTGTCGGCTGTGCAGCGTGCTGCGGAGGAAAAGCCTGTGAAGTGAGCAGTTCTACCTGCGTGCCGATTCTTTGCACATTAACGGAGAGGTTCCGGAGAGTCTCCAATGCCTCACGGAGAACTGTATCATGATGCCCCACGAGAGCGCCTTGACTGGCCAGGGCTTGGCAGAGTTCGTCCGTAGTTTTGGCCTGGTAGCCGGTGTCCGCTGGGTCCATACAAAAATATAAATGCAACACTTTTGTTTTTGCTCCCATTTCTCATGAGTGTTACGGTTATCTGAGAGAACCCAAACGCAGGACACGGCAGTGTGTTATAAAGGTTTTATTTGGAGGAGATAATCCGGCTGGAGAGTATCCACTGGAGCGTAATCCACTGAAGAGTATCCTCCGGAGTTTTAATCCAGTGGAACGTAATCCACTGAAGCGTAATCCTGGAGCACAAGAAGAACAAGTAAGAATAAATTCAGGTGTAGTGAAAATAGTCACTATACTATAAGAAGGCTGAGAAGGCTAAGAGTTTTACCACTGGGGTTTAACAACGATCTGGCGCTGACAGGTTGTGGAGCCTCCACTGATATACCATCTGTAATGGCTGATGGGAATCAGGTGTGTTGCAGAGGAGAGTGCTCAACTGTTTGCAGCTGGTGGAGATTTGGGCCGGGAGCCAGGAGTGACAGGCACCACGCCCACACAGACAGGGAAAGGGAAAACACACACACAAGGAAGGTGGCTGGAGAATGCAACCACCACAATGAGATGAACTCAAAGATCTAAAACATTTTCTATAAACACAAAATAACCATTTATCTCAAATATTGTTCACAAATCTGAAACAATGTGTGATAGTGAGCACTTCTCCTTTGCCGAGATAATCCATCCCACCTCACAGGTGTGGCATATCAAGATGCTGATTAGACAGCATGATTATTGCACAGGTGTGCCTTAGGCTGGCCACAATAAAAGGCCACTCAGAAACGTGCAGTTTTTCTTTATTGGGGGGGTCTGGGGGGGTCCGAAAACCAGTCAGTATCTGGTGTGACCACCATTTGCCTCACGCAGTGCAACACATCTCCTTGGCATAGAGTTGATCAGGTTGTTGATTGTGGCCTGTGGAATGTTGGTCCACTCCTCTTCAATGGCTGAGCCAAGTTGCTGGATATTGGCACAAACTGGAACACGCTGTCGTATACGCCGATCCAGAGCATCCCAAACATGCTCAATGGGTGACATATCCGGTGAGTATGCTGGCCATGCAAGAACTGGGATGTTTTCAGCCTCCAGGAATTGTGTACAGATCCTTGCAACATGGGGCCGTGCATTATCATGCTGCAACATGAGGTGATGGTCGTGGATGAATGACACAACAATGGGCCTCAGGATCTCGTCACGGTATCTCTGCATTCACAATGCCATCAATAAAATGCACCTGTGTTCGTCGTCCATAACATACGCCTGCCCATACCATAACCCCACCACCACCATGGGCCACTCCATTCACAACATTGACATCAGAAAACCGCTCACCCACACAACGCCACACACGCTGTCTGCCATCTGCCCTGAACAGTGAAAACCGGGACTCATCCGTGAAGAGAACACCTCTCCAACGTGCCAGACGCCATCGAATGTGAGCATTTGCCCACTCAAGTCGGTTACGACGACGAACCGGAGTCGGGTCGAGACCCCGATGAGGACGACGAGCATGCAGATGAGCTTCCCTGAGACGGTTTCTGACAGCAGAAAGTCTTTGGTTATGCAAACCGATTGTTGCAGCAGCTGTCCGAGTGGCTGGTCTCAGACGATCTTGGAGGTGAACATGCTGGATGTGGAGGTCCTAGGCTGGTGTGGTTACACGTGGTCTGCGGTTGTGAGGCCGGTTGGATGTACTGCCAAATTCTCTGAAACGCATTTGGAGACGGCTTATGGTAGAGAAATGAACATTCAATTCACGGGCAACAGCTCTGGTGGACATTCCTGCTGTCAGCATGCCAATTGCACGCTCCCTCAAAACTTGGGACATCTGTGGCATTGTGCTGTGTGATAAAACTGAACATTTTAGAGTGGCTGTTGCGACCTGGCTCAAAAGGCCACAACAAAAAGGAGACACAACATGTCAACGGGTAGGTAAAGGGTGTTTATTTGCACAACACTGTTCAAGTCAACTGTGGTTCATACTCATCAGAGCCGGGTGCCTGCAGGAAACAAGCGAGAGAGCAGACAGGAGCAGCCCCTGCGAAATGAACCATGGTATGACCATGGTAGACCATGGTTGGGATATGGCACCACAGTCAACCATGGTAGAGCACTGATATAAACCATGGTCTACCATGGTCATAAACCATGGACTACCATGGTCTACCATGGACATAAACCATGGACTACTATGGTCTACCATGGGCATAAACCATGGTCCACCAGTACCATGGACATAAACCATGGTCCACCAGACTGGAAATAATATAAATTAATACAAGCTTTTCAATAGTTTCAAGCATTTAATTTTTAAATATTTGTATAGATCATGTTAATTGCACTTAATTGCATCTACAGTACACTGTCACTCTATAGTTGCACACACACATTAAATGCTCATTAAACAGTTGGTGAACATGTACAGATTATTTTATATACATTCATCAGGTGACGGTGCCTGCATGCGCCTCATTAGAATGATTGTCGACCATGGTTTCTGTAGACCATGGTTTCTTGAGACCATGGTTCAAATATTCAAATGGTTGACCATGGTTTCTGGAGATGACATTGTGACCATGGTAGACTGACCATGGTTTCTTCCCCATGGTACTGTGACCATCATGGTATTTTGTGGTCAACCATGGTATTACCATAGTTGGCAATGGAATACCATGGTGACCATGGTCAACCATAGGGGTGTTGAAAATAATCGTTTCTACGATGCATTGCGATGCGGACGTGGACGATTCGGTCTCGATGCAGTGACGGAAGATAATCGGTTATAGAGTAGTAACGTTGCTTCCTGATTTTCCGGCCGCGGCTTTACTATAACATTTTTTCTGTCACTTTAATATCAAATCGGTCGGTGACGCAGAGATCAGGGAACAGACGTGACAGCGGCACAGCAACACGGAGCAGTCTGCTTTATCCACCAACACAAGAACACCAGTCCAGAACCGACAGCAGAAGGACCCGCTCTCAATCACTCCGTGTCAGAGACACAGGGTCCCTGTGTCTCTGAGCCACAGCAACACGGAGTGTGTGACAGGGATTTATGTTTTTCAAAAATAATCGCGTTACAATCATGTCAGATTTTTGGTGGATTTAATTAAGTCTTGGATTGCAAAGTATGAATGTCCTCTACCAGTTTTCAGACGATATATACGTGTGTAAAGTTTGTGAAGGCAGGAGGAAAAAAGCTTCCGCGATCACCGTCTCCCCTCCGTTCCTCCAAGCCCCGCCCCCTCCATGAAAAATAATGAGTGACAGGCTGATAGTGACCCGATAGAAACTTTATTATTCACTTAATCACTGAGATATAATGCAGCTAATTTAATCTCATACATTCATGGGATTTATGTAACAGTAAGACAGAGAATGTAAGTGTGCACCCACATGCACTATTTGTGTTTGTATATGCTGTTGTAAATACTCCTGTTGTCTGCTGTGTTCAGACTCAAGTCATGTATGTGATGCCTCATTCAGGACATTCAGTGTCCTTTCTTAACAGAAGACTGTTGCTAGAAGCTGCAGCTAGACTGCAGAAGCATTAGCTTTTTGTTTTTGAGGATGGAACAACTTCACACACGGAGGCTAGACCTATACAATTCATTTATTTTGGTTTATAAATTAATGTCAAGACATTTATGTTATTGATTTCTGAAACACTTTCTAATTAATAAAAAGAGAGTTCATATGTATTTACTGCATGTATGCATTGATGAAAAATAAGCCATGTGCAGTAATATAGAAAATTGAGGATGCAACGCATTGGTATGAATCGTGATGCACCGTGATGCACCGGGATATCGAACCGAATCGAATCGTTGACAGGATAATCGTAATCGAATCGAATCGTGAGACCAGTGAAGATGCACAGCCCTAGTCAACCATGGTCAACCATGGTTACGTTTCGCAGGGGAGAGAGGCTTTAAAATAGCTGCAGATCACCAGACCCAGGTGCCCTGAGTTACTGCAATCAGTGCAATCAATGCAGCCAATGCAGCACAGACGGCACAGCCACACCCTCTCTACTGATGGACCCACAGGGGCATCACAGCCCCCCCCTTAAGACGGGGCCCCAAAGGGGTCCACGACAACCCAACATCCTTCTTCTTAACTCCAGCCTTGCGACTTCGTACTGCTTCTTCGCCTCCACTGCCTTTATGTCCCACTCCTCCTTGGGTTGGCTGGCGTTGAGCCACAGCATGTAGGCGCTCATCGGCCTCGCCGACCTCCTTCGGCCTTCTCTTCTTCGGCCTCCTCTCCTTCTGCCTCCTCTCCTTCGCTTTGCGGGGTTTCCTCTCTTTCTTCTCCTTCACCACTTTGACTGTCTTCTCCTTCTTCTTTGTCTCGATCTCAAAGTCAAAGGACCTTGCTGGACCACTTTTTCCAGACTCCGAAACAGGTAGGTCAGTGGACATCCTACGGCTCTGCACACGTGCAATATTATAAACTGGAGACACACTTGGAAATTGCAAACCACTCTCATCTGACTCCCCAGATGCCACCGGCCTGAAAACCACCACAGGCGGTGGCACACCAGCCCACACAGCACTACCAGCGAGATCGTTGCCCAAAATCATATGTATCCCATCAAGTGGCAACGCGGGACGCACGCCGATAGACACAACTCCACGTACCAGCTCACAATCCAGCACTACTGTATGACGTCGCACAGGAATCAAGCCCATCTCCATGCCCCTCATCAGCACAAAATCCCCCGTTTCTGTCTCTGACGAAAAAGGCAACACTGACTCAACAATGAATGAGTATCTAGCCGCTGTATCACGCAACACCTTAATTGGCACATATTTGTCACTACCGACTACTGATACAACCGCTTCAGTGATGAACGGCTCAAAACCAGAACCCGCATCCGGGTCAGCACAAATCGGCTTCCTATCGGGCACCATGCCCGAGCCTACACCCAACGTGTTTTTTTTCAACACGGCAGAACAACACAAACGAGGCTTCCCCTTAGTTTCCAGCAACGGACACTGCTCCTTCCAATGACCCTCTCCTCTGCAATAATGACATAGGTCCACTTTAGCCCCCTCGGGTCGCCCTGTACCTACAAATCTACGGGAGGAGCCTGGTTAAAACTTTGCACCACCGCGGGAATAGCCATCGTCTTCTCCACGTTTCCAATCACCCCTAGAATACTTCTCAGTAAAACTGCCCTTATGTGTCAACACAAAATCGTCTGCTCATTCAGCAGCTCTAAACGCGGTGGAAGGTTTCTGTTCATTCACATAAGTGGCCACACGCTGAGGGAGAATGTTTTTAAATTGTTCCAAGACAATGAGTTCACAAAGACCGTCAAAACTTGCAACCTTTGCTGCCGCGCACCACCGCTGAAAATGAGAAGTTAACTCACGGATAAACTCCACATGTGTCTGCTTATCTCCCTTGACCCAACTTCTGAACCGTTGACGATACGCTTCAGGAACCAGTTCGTAAGCCTTCAACACCGCTGATTTTACTCTAGCATAGTCCAAAGCCTTTTCGCCACAAACAGCTGAATAGGCTTCCTGTGCTCGCCCAGTGAGTACACACTGAAGTAACAGCACTCTGTCCGAATCTGACCAGTTTCTTGCCTCTGCTATGCGTTCAAATAGAGTGAAAAAAAATTCCGGGTCACGCTCATTGAACTTTGGCACTAGTCGCAAGTAAGAAATGATGTCGCCACTGCCTGATGCCGACCTATCACCACCAACCTCCCCTGGAGAAAACTTGCCCTCTCCCATCAGCCGTAATCTAGCATGTTCCACCTCACATTTCATCCTTTACACCTCCAGCGTCTTTTCCACCTCTAAACGCTTCTCTACCTCCCGCTGCTGACCCCTCATCTTCAACTGTAACTTCTCCTGCTCCAACTTCAACTCCAACTGTAACTTCTCCTGCTCCAACCTCAACCTCTCCTGATCAAACTGCATGGCCAAAAGCTCCTTTTGCTGCTCGAACGTCAAACCAACTGTCTGAACCACTACCGGCACGACCCCTGCCGCACCAGACTTACTCTTCTGCAACACCCCCTGCTCAAACAAAGATGACACAATGACAGTTTTAATGTCATGTTTCCGCTTGCTCCACACCACAGCAATGTCATAGTGCTCTGCTATTTCGATCAACTGCGCCTTCTGGCAATCATCTAATAAAGACACTGAAGGCGCATCCACAAACGCTGACAAAGAAGTCATAATAGCCAATCAGAAAGCAAAGTATTAAACTGCCAACACGCATGCGCATAAGATTAACCCAACAGAGAACTTCCCCCTAACTGCCTAAACAAAATATTCCTAATCTCACCTGGTCTTCATGTGGCTTGCGGTGGGTAATTACGCACTGGAACTCGGCGGAGTTATGGAGCGACCTGCACGCAGGTAACACCAAGAACTCAGGCGGACGTGCCCCCGAGACAGCTGTCCGAAAACAGCTGACACTAACCACGTCGCCACAACACTATGAAAACAAAAAAAAACAGACGCAACCCAAGGGGAAACGCCACTTAAGCCTAGCGGGGAAAATCTCTTTTACAAAAGCGTAACAAACAGCAACATCTTACCTTCTGATTGGCACACAAAACCTGACGACATATCAAACACCACAGCTTCCTGAAACCCCAAAAGACATGATGTGTCCCCCAAATAGCAGCGACAAGCCAGCACACAGCTGGACCACAACAATGAATCAGCTGCTCAATGACACCATGTGCTCTGAGCACTACACAAACTTTTTAAACAAATAACCCGTCGGACGAGCCCCCATTTGTTGCGACCTGGCTCAAAAGGCCACAACAAAAAGGAGACACAACATGTCAACGGGTAGGTAAAGGGTGTTTATTTGCACAACACTGTGCAAGTCAACTGTGGTTCATACTCATCAGAGCCGGGTGCCTGCAGGAAACAAGCGAGAGAGCAGACAGGAGCAGAGAGGCTTTAAAATAGCTGCAGAGCACCAGACCCAGGTGCCCTGAGTTACTGCAATCAGTACAATCAATGCAGCCAATGCAGCACAGACAACACAGACAGCACAGCCACACCCTCTCTACTGATGGACCCACAGGGGCATCAAATGCGGCTTTCACACCAGCGCTTTTCCCTTTCTAGCTTTTCTGGTTCAGCTCCGGTTTCCCTTTTCAGCTCCCGCTCTGTTCACACCGCCCACTGGCGCCCCAGAGCTGCCCCTGCTGAGTCATGGCGTCACCGTTTACATCGCTGATTTGCCCCCCAACGGCAGCCATTACGGCGCTCACAACAACAACAACTGCGTCGGGTCGATGATCGTGTTGCTTTTAATCACACGAAGCCAGAATAAATTGAATAACGACTTCTCCAACCTTATACTTTGCTCCAGAGTGCCGTGGTTCATTGTTTATTAATGTGTTTCTGCAGCATTTACCGACCGCTGCAGTGCAGCTCTTCCACGGGAGTTTATTCTCCCGTTAGCTCCCGGTTAGCTCACACTGCAGCGGCCGCTCTAAAGTATTCACTGTCCGACTCACACAAGCAGCTGATGCATATCCCCAGTTCCCTTAGCCTAAGTGAATGTGTGTCAGTCTGAATTGACACTGTTTGGCATCACAACGCTGTTATGAAAGTTTCTCTGGTATAAAACGGGTGATGTTAGCATAGCAACCGAAGCTAAACTGACTACTTGCATCCGATAGCTGCAATAATACAAAACAACACGTCTGCCTCTCTCCACAATGATCGATAACAGTGAACGGATGGTCAAAGTAAGGTACAAATAAACAGAATCACACGAAGCCTGGTTAGTGTTGCCTGACTTTATAAAGTGTGTTTATAGGCACTACTGCTTGTAGGCAGGCATAACAGTCGACCCATGTTCAGGGGAGGTGGGTTTAGTTTCCTGCACGCCTCGACGTAAGAGAGACGTCGCCTCTTAGCTCCAAAGATCTTGCCTCTGGACCGACAATTTGTTGGAGCTGGAAATGAAGCGGATTCCGGAGCTAAGAGCCGGCGCCGCTGCGGTGTGAACAGGAAAACCCGGCGCTTTTCAGGCTCTAGCTCCGAGCCGGAGCTGAAAAGGCGCTGGTGTGAAAGGGGCAACAGTGGCCTTTTGTTGTGGCCAGCCTAAGGCACACCTGTGCAATAATCATGCTGTCTAATCAGCATCTTGATATGCCACACCTGTGAGGTGGGATGGATTATCTCGGCAAAGGAGAAGTGCTCACTATCACAGATTGTTTCAGATTTGTGAACAATATTTGAGAGAAATGGTTATTTTGTGTATTTAGAAAATGTTTTAGATCTTTGAGTTCATCTCATGAGAAATGGGAGCAAAAACAAAAGTGTTGCATTTATATTTTTGTTCAGTGTATGACCTTATTCAAATGCCGATGTTTGATGTAGTCTAACTGTTGGCCGTTAGTCCACTGCCATCATCAAAACACAATGCAGACTGTAGGCTATCAGATCGCCATTTTAAACTGTGTGTAGTCAAGAGGAGAAAAAAACCCTAGCACTTTAGCAACCACCTAGCAAATTGTATTTACAGAAACTGATCTTACCATTTTCAGTTGCAGCCTTCTTTTGCGTCTTATCAGGGTGTCTTTTGGCAATGAGTTGCTCCTTTCCACCTGACAAAGTAGACATCAGTAGTGAAATAGAAAGACTCAAATTCAGAGAATATTATTATCATGTTTCTTTGTAGTTAAAGTTTTGTTGGAAGCTTGAGGCGGACTTTTGCAGTGGCTAAAAATATATATTTAAATGTTTACAACATCAGTGTCAAACTGGTAGTTTTGTGCATTATTTCTGTCATTACAGTAGTTACTCAACATAATGAATGTGTAGATATTGGACACAGGACTACAGGGCTACAGTAGATCCAGCTTTATAACAGAAACAATGGAGCCTCAGAAAGGTTAAAACGGGTCTACCAAGATCAAACCATTTAAAGCATAACAGGTATTGCCAACATATCTGTTATATTCCTGCTATTAAAACTTAATTATTATATTTGAGTTAATCACCTTAAATAATTCATAAAGAAAGGGAATTCGGTACATTATTTGAATTTATAATGTTTAACTTGAATTATTGGATTGAAGGACTGAATCTGAATAGAATAATCATTAATTAAATGTAACAGACTGTACATGATTTGTCCTTGTTTGTTGTGCTTTGCTTTCTGTTATTTAGTTTTTGTTTGTCTGTGTGGCGTTGCTCTTGTTGGGACCCCCTTGAAAACGAGATGGTGCCTCTCTTAATAAATACATTTCTATAATCTGAAATTGAATGCAAACATTTTGAACTGGATTCCAATAAATCTGAAAGAGAACCGTATATGACATTTGATTCAGTTACTCTGAAACTGGAATTGAGCCTCACAGGAAATTCAACTCATATGAAGCCTATACATTCGTTTTTATACTTCCAAATTCAGCTCGCAGAATTCAAATTCAGTTTACAGAGACAAACATTGTACTGGATCAAAACGGTGGTTCTATCTTTTATTTAACAATTTCCATGTTGAATCAAAGTCTCACAGCTCCATTGATGATGCTTGTAAGTTCACGTTCAACCTACTTAGTTTTACAATCAGATGTCCTAGAATTGAATCTCAAGTTTAGTAAACTCAGAGTTTTTTTAAAGGTCCCATGTCATGGCCATTTCTACTGATCATAATTCCATTGTTGAGGTCTACGAGAATAGATTTACATTGTTCAATGTTTCAAAATCTTCTCATACAGTGTTTCTTTGTTCACTCTCTGTCCTCCATGCCTTGTTGGAGCTCCTGCGGGACATTACTTGTGTTTACAATGCCTTGACTTACCCTCATCATCATTATCACTCCCACCATCGTCAGCATCATCATGTATTTTAGTAGCAGTCCTCTTCCGCCTCTTAACAGATGAGCTTGTGGTGGACAGTTGTGGCTGTTCTCCATCTGATAAAGATTACAATAGTACAATGAAAAAACTGAACTCAGAATTTGGACATTACATCATCATTATCACTCCCCACCATCGTCATCATCATTTATTTTAGTAGTAATCCTCTTCTGCCTCTTAACGGAGGAGCTTGTGGCTGTTCTCCATCTGATAAGAGGGCAGGTAGGTTCGACATTAACAATGCCGATGGCTTTTTGTCACAAAAGGTTAACTCTCAAATATCCTTTGTTATTTATATTATGTCTCTCTTGAGAATGAGACAGCGTGTTTCAATGAGATTAAGGTGTAAGTGTCCCAACTGAATGCAAAGCTAACATTGGCAACACAATCAATTTGATTAGAATGTTTTATAATGGAATGTTCAAACTGGCCTCGAGTTACGCTGCACTGCAGAGCAACACTTAACATTGGACATGATATTACTTACCATCATTATCTTCTGGTCGTCTGTCTGCATCCGATGTTCCTCTCTTTTTGACTGCTCTCGAACCTCTGGTTGAGGTGTCTTCATGTCTTTTACCTTTTAAAATGTTCACAGTCGGTAGAATTAGGAGACTTCATTTTACAGATAAGTAATTTATCCCCAAAGAAGAATGTTGTTGTTGCTGCAGCATTTAAATCACAAAAGATACCAGTTACAAAAAAGTAGTGCATAGTGACAATTACAAAATATATACATATACCAGAAATATTATACTAATTAAAATAAATGTTATAATTTATCAATGCTCATTTACATACCAAAATCCACTGAGTCCAGTGTTTTCAGACTCTTCCCTTTAAGCGACTGTGCTCCATGCTCCATTGCGAAAAGTAGTTTTCCTATCTTGGCCACCTGAAAGGTTTTGTCCGTTTGGCGATAGTACTCACAATGGACTCTTATGTCGTGTCCCATAAAGCGAGCTACTTGTTCCAGCTCTTGATTATCCAAGTCCAGAAGCTGGCATAAGGTAGCAACATGCTTCCTTCATTTTGTTGACCTCAGGAGTTCGGGGTTGTTTGCCTTGCTCTGCTCAGCAAATTTCCTGAGGCAGTCACACCCACGAATATTTGTTATTGTACCAATTCTGGCAAATAGAAATGGGTTTTCCTGGAGTATGCCAACTTCCTTTCGTTTGTCGATCAGGAAATCGAGAGACGATTTAGTGCGCTCAGTTAGTAGAACGGGCACTTTTCTACCTCTCTTCCCACGTGTGACTATTCTTGTTAGCCTGTGGCTCAGTTGTTTTTCGACTGGTGATAAGGTCTCGTAAATATCCTGGTTCACATGGCCTGTGTCTGCTTTCAGATATGTCTCTAATGTCAAGTGTGACGCTTCTCCTTCACGTCTCTTGTTGAAAACAATAATTTGTGCAAGAAGGCTCTCACTTAAAGTTTTGTACGCTGTGGCGCTCACATGCTCTCTCATCTCTGCCTTTGCTTCATCCTCAATTTTCCTTAAGTAGTTTTGCAGAGTCACAATATCCTCTGTTAAAGGAACACTATCTTCATTGTTCCACTTCCTTTGTTCCATTGTACTATGTGCATTCATCGACACATAGGTGGACCAAGAGTTACTTCTTGGCTTTCTTCTCAGTTACAACATATGATGTCATCAAACAATGTCCAATCCAGGATTCTGTTGCCCCGTTGAGAGAAAATCCAATCTTCACTGCAGTAGATGGCTTTCCATATTCACAGGTGGTATTGTTGTAGTTTGAGACACTCCTTGCTGCTTTAATTGCGAGCTGAAAAAGTGTTGGGTCACAAATGTCTTTAAGATTTCTGACACGCTTGTCAATCTTATTGGCAGCCAACACAAACCGTCCCAGTTCTCTCAACTTTTGTGCTATGTACCTATGTTGAGATTTTTCACGGCCTTTCCTTGCAAACAATGCATCTCCATATGTACATATCATCTCATCGCTTCTGATGAGAGGTGAGAGGTTACATTATCTTGCAGCATATTGTGGATTACATTCTGAATTCCCTCTGATGATTCCACCAGATTTGGAAAGGAGTTGTGAGGAGGCTTTTTGAACTCTTCTTCTTTTGCCTTTTTCCCTTTCCTCTGTCCTCTCTCTACATGACTTCTCGTGTCTCCAGAGTTCAGTCCTCTTGAACATTGCATAGCAGTGTTGGCATGGTAGGTAGTCCTTTACAGATGTTTTCTCAGAGGGCTGTTTCCATGTAACAATCTCCCCATGTCCTTTTTCTAAGACCTCGGAATTGTGTTGCCAGTCCCCCTTATTGCGAAGAGATTCCAAAAGTGTCTTCCTTTGTTTTGAGCCAGTCTGAAAACTAAATGCATAGGCAACATCAGTTTCATCACTGTGTTTTCGTTGTAAATGTCGTGCCATCTTCAAATTTGACTTTTTACAATACAAACAATAATGGGCTTTGTCCCAAGCTCTTCCATCATCCTTTTTTTTGCTTGTTTTAACAGTGACTTGCTGCCTCTTTGTATCCACTCGCCGCTTCCTTCTTCCTTTCAATTGTTCAGCTATCTGAATTGACTTGGTTTCTTGGTCTCCAGCTTCCAGCACCTCATGTTCAGTGGATGATGAGTGACAGTCTGTCTCTGATACATTATTCCTTGTTGACTCAAAGAGCTCATTTTCACTGGATGATGGTGATGGGGGGCAGTACTCTTCCCCAGATCCACTATTGCTGGAAAACACTGTCTCATCAAGGAGCGCATCATACTCATCCGATGAAGGGCACTGATCTTTGTCTGATCCACTGCGGCTGGATAACTCCATCTCCCTAGTCAAGTCCTGTTTTTAAAAGTTCCCCTTTCACAGAGAACACTTCAAGTTCAGTGGCTGATGAGTGGAGGTGGTCTTTGTCGGATCCACTTTAACTTCCTCCATGAGATAACTCCACCTTGGAGGAAAAAACTGGGAAAAAAAGATTTTTTTCACTCAGCAAATCAATTTCTTTCTAAATGATGCAGATACGTTACTTGATTAAACTTTACATCACCACATACATAAAGGTATACATTTCCAGACTGCCTGTGAAGACCACCAATTGTAAGTCCCTTTCAATTGTATCTTCAATATAAAACTACAAGTAGCAAGTTTCTTTTTCAAATAGTACGGGTTTGGGCGGGGGGAAAAAAAAGTTGTATTTTTAACAGACTGTGTGGATAAAAGAGGCACAATGAATGTAGGGGAGGGTACGGTCCGGTCTAGCTCTGCTTTCCTCGTTGTGGTCATTTTAAAGAAAAGTCAATTAAATATGACAGGAGGCCGAGAGAAATCAGCAGTCCATTGTTTTTTATACAGCTTAGATGTTATGATTTCAGAAGAACATAACACTGTTTATGACAACTTATATATTTACTTTTAATTAAATTCACATCTTGGCTTGATTTGACAAAAATGTAGGCTACATGATGATATGACTCAATTAAATAAAATGAATTAAACATAGAATTACATAAAAACACAAGTATCGAGTATTCTGAAATAAACAATATATTTATTAATCACAGCAACACTATCATAGACTTAATATATTTTGAATTTCCCTCACCTCTCTGGACACACACGTGTATCTCAAACCCTACATACCAACTGAACCCCAGCAAACAGAGCTGTCCTCAACACTTTTATTTTATTATATAATATAGCCGTTATGCATGTTGTTGTTTGAACTGCATTTTTTTTAAATAAAAAAAGATGTACTTTTTAATGGTATAGGCTACTTAATATAATGACATATTAAATGATGAGTGATATACAGCCTATAATACAAACACTTTACCCAGTTTTCTGTACAAACATGCAGCAGCTGTTTCAAGTGTCATGTCACCATTAAAGCAGTATAATTAATAACAAAAGTAACATCCAGGGGACACCTAATAATGAATGTGGTAACAACAGTGCATTAGAAGGTGCTACACACACAAGTAAGGGAGAATGTTTGATCACACATTTGATCATGAGTCTGTGTATCTACGGAACATTTGTTTTTCTTTATTAAAAGAGGCTTTTTTGCTTTTTATCTTACTAAATTGTCTAACGGCCATTGGAGCGAGGGGTGGGGCGAAACTGTCGGAAGTGATTTTTTTTAAAGGCACTCTAACATACATTTGCATTGAAGCACTACAGTATCCGGTTGAAGGAACGATGATAATATTATAGACAAGGGAAAACAAGGTGCCTTTCTTAATAAAACTGACACTGTTGGACTCAGTACTAGTTTGACTGCAACCAGTTTTTACGCAGCGGTCCAAACATAGACATATATTCACATATTCAGTGTGCAGTTACTTTGGCATTAGGGCAGGGATATCTAGATACCTTCCAAGGTTTGACATAATGAATTGTGCTACTTTTAAAGCAAGCAACGATGTTTTAAAATCTGTAATCAAAAAGCTCCTCAAAAACACTATCCAAGCAGTTCCTGCCGTTGTTACGTTAGCTCAAACAGTAACAACGGACTACTTTTCTTAGCGGATGCATGTCAATTTAAATCAATACAACTATTTTTTAAATCAATAAAATCATTTTCTAAATCCATAAAAGCATTTCAATTAATATTGGGAGTCACGTCGTTACTTTGTTGAGAATGTGGCCATGTTTATTAAGCGGGATAATGTGCACATTGCATAATGTGCCTTCATGCCGATCGAGATCCCCCCGCAAAAACAAAACAAAAAACAGCTCGTTCGCGGGCGAGAGCCGGCTCCCGTCGGCTCCCGTCGCTCACTTAAAAGAGCCGGCTCGTTCGCGACCGACACATCAATGCGCACTGCAGATCGGGCAGAGCTGCAGATCGGGTAGTGACAGTAGTTACTGTACTTGACCCTTTTGCCGTGTTCGTGGTGATTGTGCCTTTTAGGGAATATTGTTACAAATACCAGACAATTCAAATGTCGTGCTGTGCCCTTGAATGTACTAACAGAACTTCCAAGAAGTCTAAAATGATAATATTATACATGTTAACCCCGTTCGCAGGTGTTTGTGTGCTTGGTAGCTTAGCTTGCTACTTATTAGCCAGCTAAGGACGTAACCCTTTATGCATACATATACATTTTAGTTTATGATTCAGCCTTGGGTAAGACTTTTATGGATCGATGGCTATGACGACCATAATGCTAAACGGGAGCAAATGTTAATAGGGGACCTTATCCCAGTGGTGGCCGCCGGAGCTAACGGAGCTAGCTCCAGCCGGCTTCCTGGAGCTAGCCCCCTGCGGCTCCGTTAGGTCCGGGCGGTGGAGTCCGTCTTTTCTCAACATGTGAATGACAAGCATTAAGAATAACAAAATATAGCTAATTCTCTTGCTGATTGTCTCATTCGATTATGAATGTAACGTTTATATAGGGGAACTACACTGTTAGCAGTAACTGGGTATGCATGTATTTCATGTTAGCTTAGCTTCTTAGCCTGAGCTAGCTCTGTTTACTTCCAGTTCGGAGGCAGCAGGTCCCGCCTCTGCTCCGCCTCTTTGTCCTTATTTGGAGCAGGCGGGATTAGACTCTGACGTCACAGTCGAGCCGTTAGTGGCCGACTCCGCTACTAAGAGCTTCACGGCAACTCTGCAGAATCCTATGGGTGACGCCACGGACACTACGTCCATTTACAGTCTATGGTGAAGCACCTTATAATGCACTGTTGTTACCACATTCATTATTAGGTGTCCCCTGGATGTTACTTCTGTTATTAATTATACTGCTTTAATTGTGACATGACACTTGAAACAGCTGCTGCATGTTTGTACAGAAAACTGGGTAAAGTGTTTGTATTATAGGCTGTATATCACTCATCATTTAATATGTCATTATATTAAGTAGCCTATACCATTAAAAAGTACATATTTTTTTATTAAATACAACTGCAGTTCAAAAAACAACATACATAACGGCTATATTATATAATACATTAAGTGTTGAGGACAGCTCTGTTTGCTGGGGTTAGCCTATTTTCATTCACTGTCAACTGTACAGAAATAGACCTTTTGTTCGTAAACTATAAAAAATAAATAAAAATAATCATTACCTTTGAATTTTCATGTGCTGTCTCACAATTTGGTGGTGAAGTTTTCAAATGTCCAGCCAGAATGATGAACAGTTACCCCCTAAACGCACCAGGAGCGTCTGCGCCACGCTGCGCTACGGCTGCGCCACGCTGCGACCTGCTCCTGCGACCTAACACACCAGGCGCGTTTCAAAACGTTGCGGAAGCGGAGCGTCGTGTGTGCAGCCTCGCAGTTGTTGTTGATTTTGGAATATTTCCTGGACATTTTGTACTTCTACAAGTAAGTAGGCTACGTAGTTAAATGGTTTATGTTTGTGTCTGTTTAAATCGGGTTTATTGTTGTTATTTCCTATGTTGTTGTGTTGTAGACTACAGACACAGTTAATAATAATTGTAATATTCCAGTTATAAACGACATGAATCAAAGATGTGTTGCTGTATTTTAGTGGTAAAAAAATATGCATTCATCATCATAATTATTGTATATATATATAATTGACAGTGCCTGTAAACCGGAGGAGAACGCTGCAGTATTCTCCTACTTGAAAGACGGTGGTGGGGGGGGGAGAAGGAGCCGGTTTTGGGTTCACCCGGTGCACCCCCTCAACCAGCAAAGCAGACAACAAGGTGATTTTCATCACTTCCTGCCTGCGCCGCGCCGCTTAAAAAATAGGATTCATCCTATATTTTAGAAATTCCTTGCGGCGAGGAGCTTCTGGGACGCGCCGAGCCGCGGCGCGTCTGGTGGAACAGCACCCATTGACTAGAGTGGCCGCGATCTTTGCGAACGCCGCGGCGCAGCGCAGACGCTCCTGGTGTGTTTAGGGGGTTAGAGTCTTCAGCTCATGCCATAGTCAAGCGCAAAGGTGGGGGCAGGGTCAATCCCCCCCCCCCCCCCCCGCACTTTCTTTGCAGCAGGCCGGTGCAGGGGGGAGGGGCGAAGAGAGTGACAGGACAATATTGTTCTCTTATCAAGTCTGATAAACAGGCCTGATATACAGCCTAGAATGTTTGTATTTATAGAAACACACTATTGCAAGTAAAAGTCTGGCATTAAATAATGATTAAGTATAAGTATTTTTTATAAACATTTAGGCTTAAATATAGGTTCCACAGGACATTTCGGCATTGCTGTGAATGTGCTAAAGGAGAAGGCAATAATGACTTTTACGCCATCACTACATAGGTGAAGCAGCAAACAAATACAATTTCAGCTTTCTACGTGCTTTTGCCGCCATTCCACGCCCCAGAAAACGACTATAGAGAGGCGAAGTCCCTCCCTTTCCGGGAGCCTCCATGGGACCCCGGAAGCGTAAAATTATACATTGAAGTCAATGGAGAGAGAAAGGTTATCTTTTGATCCCGTTTGAATTGTGCCACGAATGACACATATGATGTTTGTCAATTTAAAAGAATATTTTGCAAGTCAAAAAAATTAAAATGTGTCGTAAAACTGTGAAGTTACACATTTTTTTGTGTGAAACCGCTGAGTGAACTACAGGTCTCTTGGTCTCGCACAATACGCGTCACCATCACAAAGACGGCCGTCACGTTAGCAAATTTCACCTGTTTCTTTCAGAATGAGGCGAAAAGTATCAAATGAGGTGAAAATCACTACAAGTCTGGGCATGTTGAGAGCTGTACATACACGAAAGGGGAGTTAGTCGGTTCTGTAAGAGCAGCGGGACCGGCTTTACAAGGTTTCGGTGAGTAATATGAGTGCAATGTGTAACGTTAATGGCAGCTAGCTAACATTAGCTAACAAGGTACACTAATGTGTTTTGTTTTAGTAACTAGTTTTCTCCTTAAGAACTTCGTGGTCTCTGTGTATGCTGTGGATAACATTAGTGTTCACAAGAACAAGGTACACTCCCGTGTTTTGTTTTAGTTGCTCTTCAGATTGAAGCGGCCAGTTTTATATCGACTATACAGTATATTCTATACTGTATGTGTGATCTCCTTTTACATATCGTTGTGTCATTTGAGTTTATTTGCTGTGTGTAGATTCAAGGATGTTGGTGACATGAACATGACCATCGCGGAGGCAGTCCAGTTACCATCCTTCTGTCTCCGTGAGGAGGGTGGGTCATATATCACCCATACTGGCACCAGTCCAAGGGCAGCTGCACATCACAGACCGGAGTCTCTGCTACTTTGTTGTGTGGACCACGAAGGAGGCGATCATCATCCTCATCCCCAAAGACCCTGCATGGCATGGAAATCTCCTCCTCCTGGAGAACTTCTACACCCAGCATATGCTCCCTGTGTTGGCCAGTAGAGAGGAGGACATTTAAATAAACATACTCTTAACACCCTCAGACTCTGCGTTGTGTTCCGTATGTGTGATGGGGTGTTATGCAGAGGGGAGGAAAACAGGACACAGCAGATTGGGATTGTGGTGGAGACGCTGAGCAGTTATTTCATTGTTGCATGTAAATGAAGCTCAGCGCAAGTTCAGACAGGAAGACCCATCACTCCGTATTGCACGTCATGGCAATACTCGCTCCTTTCACTAGATGACAGAGAGCGCCACTCCTTAGCCAACCTATCACTTCCCTCCATTCACAAGCCTAATTATCGCACCTGTTAATCCCTCTATATATGCTCTCCCCTTTTCTATCAGCTGTCTTTCAGGTGTCAACGCGCAACGGTAGTGCAAACAAACCTCCGCGTACGACAAAACTAACCTCAAAGATGTCCAATTCGAACTCTTCCAGGAGGATCTCAATCCCAGCCCTGACGCTCCGCCCGAGGCAGCTTCTCCCTCCTCAAGCTACCGGCGCCCGAGCACCCGTGCGGGTTCCCGCAGCAGCTCTCATTCAGCAGAGGCAGATCTCCTCACTCTTCAACTGCAGCAGAAGGGCATTTCCCCAGCCCCAGGTACTCTCTCCCAGCTTCGCGAGCTCTCAGACCAAGTAGCAGGCGCCGTCCCCCAGCTCACGCCAGCAGCTCCAGCCGGCCCCTCCGACAGATCGCGGCGCGTTGCCCCCCCCAGTAGCTCATCCGTCCAAAAAGTCAACTTCCTCCCAGGCTCACACCATCGCTGACCAGCCCGGAAGCACCTTAAACCAGCCTGGGCTCATAGATACCAGCTTGGCCAACACCCTGCAATCCCTGGCCAAATCCATGCAACAAATCGACGCTCGCCTTCAGTCTATGGAAAGGGCAGCAGCCAGAGCCTCCACTTCATCAACTCACAGGGCTGCGCTTCCGGCCATGGCGCCGCCGGGGTTAATGCCAGTCCAAGCCCCTACATTCCCTCACAGTGTAGCCTCCCCTCATTCCCTGGCTTCCGCCCTCCCAGTCACCCTTTCCACGCCTGCAACGATGCTCATCTATAAATAAATAGATACAAAATGCATATCAAAAAAAAAAAAAAAATTAAAATTAAATAAAAACGTTGGTAATCACGCATATAACTGGTGGTGGTGTCATTAGCATATCAGCTCACATATCATTGTCATGTTTTATATCTGGATTCTATTGCATCATCAATCTAAGATCACAGGCACGTTTACACCTGTCGTGTTTACATGGTTATTTCAAGTCACGTTCCACGTGTTCTGACCGAAGGGTCTCCGGCTCGAGTGAGCCAGGACGTGACATCCACGCATTTTTTATATTTCATGTTTGACCGGAAGGGTCCCAAGCTCGTGAGCCAGGATGTGACATCCATGCATTTTATTTTCATGTTTGACCGGAAGGGTCTCAGGCTTGTGAGCCAGGATGTGACATCCACGCATTTTTATTTCACGTTTGGCCGGAAGGGCTTTTACTTTTCATGTTTGACCGGAAGGGTCTCAGGCTTGTGAGCCAGGATGTGACATCCACGCATTTTTATTTCACGTTTGGCCGGAAGGGCTTTTACTTTTCATGTTTTGACCGGAAGGGTCTCAGGCTTGTGAGCCAGGATGTGACATCCACGCATTTTTATTTCACGTTTGGCCGGAAGGGCTTTTACTTTTCATGTTTGACCGGAAGGGTCTCAGGCTTGTGAGCCAGGATGTGACATCCATGCATTTTATTTCATGTTTGACCGGAAGGGTCTGAGGCTCGCGTGAGCCAGGACGAATCCATCCATCCATGCATTTTCCCACTCTTAGTCCTACGCTAGTCAATAACATGTTTTCTCTGTCCCCGTATATTCTCTAATTATATCCATAAACCACCGCAGCTAGCTCGTAAGGTAAGTAACCCAGTACATCTCAATTCTATATATTTCATTATTTTGGGGATTCATCGGATCGGTTCTCCCTTCCCGAATGATATTCCTGCACAACGGGAAACCCCGTATGTCCGGGATGCCCCGTATGTCCGGGATGCCCCGTACGTCCGGGATGCCCCGTACGTCCGGGAAGCCCTGTACGTCCAGGAAGGATGCCGAGGCATCAGTACGTCTAAATCCCCACATGTATTAACCTCTCATTTCATCCATAGATTTCCACTGCATCCCACAAGGTAAGATTTCTTCACGTTCAGTACTTCATACTTCACTTCTTTTGGGGGTTCATCGGAAACGGTTCTTTCCCTTCCCGAATGATATCCTACAAAACCTGGGCCTAATCGCCAAACACCATTTTGTTCTCTTGTTATAAACTGTCATTATGTTTCATTTATATAATGTGACGGATAATAAACATGTATTCCATACATCACGTCTCTCCTGATTGAAATGAAGCTCAGCGCAAGTTCAGACAGGAAGACCCATCACTCCGTATTGCACGTCATGGCAATACTCGCTCCTTTCACTAGATGACAGAGAGCGCCACTCCTTAGCCAACCTATCACTTCCCTCCATTCACAAGCCTAATTATCGCACCTGTTAATCCCTCTATATATGCTCTCCCCTTTTCTATCAGCTGTCTTTCAGGTGTCAACGCGCAACCCTCCTCCACCCCTTCGCCTCCTGCTTCCAACTCAGGGCCAAGCTTAACCTCCTCCCTTCCAACCGGACCTAACCACTTATCACCATCACCAGTGTCTAGACCCGGGGGGGTTCATCGGAGACGGTTATTTCCCTTCCCGAATGATATCCTACAAAACCTGGGCCTAATCGCCAAACACCATTTTGTTCTCTTGTTATAAACTGTCATTATGTTTCATTTATATAATGTGACGGATAATAAACATGTATTCCATACATCACGTCTCTCCTGATTGAATTATTATTATACTGCGTGCTTCTTAGTTATTCCATCTTTTGCTGTAACATGGATCTGTATGTAACTCTATATTTACTTGTTATCTACCACACTTCCTTCTACATCATACACCATCATTATACATGATGGTGTGTATATAGGATATATATATTTGTATACATTACATATCTGTAAATTGTATAATTAAATCTTTCGTATTTGGGATTGTTGGAAACGTCTTTTTGATCTCTGTCTATAAACACAAACTGAGTAAGATTGACAATAAAGTTGACTTTGAAAAATATATATATTCTTTATGAAGATTTAGATTTAGAGGGAGGGGATCTAAAGTAATGCTTTAAAATTCAGATTAGAGTCATTTCTACCATTTTCTTAAATTCATGGTAGTTTCAGTAATCCCATGGTAATTGAGGACACAAGTTATCTAAATGACTAATGTCATCTTTATTGCTTTCAGAAAAGACAGGAGACCGACAGGTGACTATCAAAGGACCACCACCAGCAGCAGCAGCAGCAGCAGCAGCAGCAGCACAGCAGCAGCAGCATATGATGTTAAATGTGTTGCTTTAGGAACATCCATTGCAAATACATGGAATTCAATAAACATTGAATAGCATATCATGCAGTTTGTCGGTGCCTTTTCCTCCGTGTTGTCCTGGTTTGCTGTGCTGCCTCCTAGTCTCCACCATGGTTTGCTGTGCTGCCTGGGGATGCTCAAATCGCTCAGAGAAAGGAGTACGAATGTACGGCTTCCCCACTGACACAGAGCGGAGGAAAAAATGGCTGGCTCAAGTCAGCAGGAGCAATTTCACGACCAACAGCAACAAAATATGTGATGTAATTATATACAAACACTGCATTTGCACTTTTTCACAAAACGAAAACCACACCATTGGGAAAGCTTAATGTTTTGTTTAATACAAAAAAACAGGGAAAGGCTTGAAAAACACTGAGAGTTGAGACTCAGGGTGCAGGGTGAGGGTCTCAGTGCAGGTATTCAGGCTCCATTGAATCCCCCTCTGGTTCTTGTGCTGAAAGAGGGAGTAACAGACAGGAGAAAGGGTTATACACACACAGCACACCTATTGGATGGGAAATGCCTTGGGGAGATGAGGTGTTTACTTATATAAAACAGTAGTATTAAACTTACCTTGTGTTTTCACTCTCACTTAAAGAGCCTGTGGCAATGAAATATTGGGCTACTAGTAATCTCGAACCGTCAGTTTAAAAAAGAAACAGCGATACCGTTCCATTAAATATCAATAATTTCGAACATCGCGGGGAAATTCCTTCGACTCATTTTGAAGTTTTGGGGGAAGCCGGAAGTGACGTCAATGCGGGAACGCTTCACTGTGCGGCGAGAGAGCCAAACACGGACAAAGTGTGTTGTTATGCGTAGAAATGGTGAATTACTGAGTTTAGGCACGTTAATAATGTTTTAATGAAGTTGACTACAGTATATTCATATTTGTCAGTGCTTTCATGTCAATTCGGCGAACATAAACATAAATGATCGTGGTGAAGATGATGATTACATTAGGATTACAAATCGGTAGTGAGAACTGCTGAATTTCCTCCCTTAGGATGTGATATAAAAACAAATCGATTATTTTTGTAGTTGTAAAAAAGTGGATGAAACTACATTTATTAGTGCTTTCATGTCAATTCGGCGAACATATGATAGATTAAATGATCGTGAGAATGATGATTAAAAATTGTTTGTTTGTGCCGGTCTGCATTTTCTGATGAGAAAACAAACCGATGCTTTTTGTAGTTGTAGTACACCAACATGGATTAAACGTGTGTTTTTTTTACCACAATGTTGGGGAAATTAATGGATAAAATGCACGGATTATTATTATTCCCACTCCGATCGGGACACTAGGTCCACCGTTTCCCCGCAGCGAGGCTCCCCCCGTTGACAGTCCGAAGTGGGCCGGTCGGATAAGTCACTAGCACATCCCCCATAGGCGGCGCGTGAGGCTCAGGTTTGGGAAGGCTAAATAACTTTTTTTACCTGACGCTGCCCGCCTCCGGCGCTGCCTAACTACGCTAACTGAAACTATATGCCAGTCTTTGTTTCATGCAAAAAGACCCAATAAACAGGGATATACGATGATATAAAGTTAATCCAGATATATTTCAGAAGTATGAATAATGGAAGCACATATTTTAATATCTTCGCCGTATTTTATCATTTTACGAAACGGAAAATACTGGAAACTGTAGATTCTGCTCAACAGGATGTATTTACCAGGGAGGGGGTGAGGTAATCAGGTAAACGGAGTGATACGAAACGAGACGAAAAGAGACGAAGAGGGACGGTGGGAACCGAAGAGAGACGGCGGGAAATGGAGAGAGACGAAGATATACGAAGACAGGCGGCGGGAGACGAAGAGAGGCGGCGGGAGACGAAGAGAGGCGGCGGGAGACTGCGATTGAAGTAAAGTGACAGACAAACATTGAGAATTTAGATATAGTTAGATAGATTTAGAGTTTTGAAGATTCAACTATGATGAAGAGAACTCTGAACGTGAGTCAAGCTTTAAGCTTGTTTTTTGACATGGAGGAGGAGGAACCTGTGATGTTGCCCTCTGTGTCGTAGTTGACAGACACCGCTTTGAAGCGTGGCACAGATAAAGACAGAAAAAACAGATTTTTGTACATAATGTGTATATATATATTTGTATTATATTTATAATATAATTGAATTGGTTGAAGAAATTACCAACAACATTGAAAAAAAAATGATTACAGCTGGTATATTCATTGACCTTAAAAAGGCTTTTGATACTGTGAACCATACCATACTGCTTCACAAATTAGAACATTATGGCATAAGGGGTCAAGCCAAAGAATGGGTCAAGAGTTATCTGATAAATAGGCTACAATATGTGGACATAGACGAGGCGAAATCAAACAATCTTCCTATAACATGTGGAGTCCCTCAAGGATCAATCTTAGGTCCAAAACTGTTCCTGATTTATATTAATGACATTATCAACACCTCAGACATGTTAAAATTCATTTTGTTTGCCGATGATACCACCATTCTCTGCTCCCATCATAATCTTGGTGATCTTGTTAAAATTGTTAATGCAGAATTGGAAATACTATGTAACTGGTTTGCAGTTAATAAATTATCCCTTAATGTGGCCAAAACAAATTACATGTTATTCAATACAAAGTCTGTGAGTAGAAATGACTGTATTATACGGATTTGCAATACTGAGATAGAGAAAGTTGGTGCATGTACATTTTTAGGACTCATTGTTGATGAAAAACTCAACTGGAAGCATCATATAAATTATGTACAAACTAAACTGTCAAAAATAATAGGTATTTTGTATCGTACTAAGAACATTCTCGAGGAAAAAATACTCAGAACTCTTTATAACAGTCTATTTCTCCCTTACCTTTATTACTGCTCCGAAATATGGGGAAACACGTACGCAACAAATCTACAAAAAATAATAACATCCCAAAAAAAAGTATTACGAATAGTCTGTGGTGTTGGTAAATATGAACACACAACTCCCATATTCAAAAAACTCAATCTATTCAAATTTGTTGATATAGTAAAACTTAAAACAGTACTGATTATGCACAACATTTACCATAACAAAATGCCTACTAACATTCAAAAGCAGTTCCAAACCACAGTTAGGAAATACCCAACCAGGCATCCTAACTGGTTGTATAGCAAGCCCTGTAGAACAACCATCAAATCACACAGCTTATCCATAATCGGAGTTAGAACGTGGAATGGACTTCACTCAGACCTTTCAAGTATTACTAGTCATCAACAATTCAAAACTAAAGTAAAAACAATTATATTTGCAGATTACTCCAGCTAACAAGTATTTGATATTCCCAGTGTTGCTTATATATGCATTTACTTTTTTCTTGCCCTAACTGTTATTTTATTTTTTTTATTTTTTTTCCAGTTTTCGTTAGTTTTCTTTATTTTTTTGTACTCCTTAATTTCTATACGTTTTTGACGAAATATGTGCCATTACTATATTGATGCTAATGGTGATGCACGGGAGGGCTACTCCCCATAAGCTATGCTTCAGCCCTCCCGCTTCTACTAATTTTGTTCATTTGTGTGTATGAATTATACGTTTTTGTTTTTGTATGATTTTAGTAGAATAAATTAAAAAAAAAAAAAAATAATAATAATAATAACACCTTTGCCTTATCAGAATGAAATCCCATGCTACCTCAATCAAACTTTCACATTATCATAGTGACATCCCATGTATATATTTACAGCTTTTAAATGGTTTCGTTGTGTATATTTGTGTTACCTATATGAAAAATAATATCATTTTCAAAATCTGTTTTTACGTTTTTTACGCGTAAGGCTCAGGTTTGGGAAGGCTAAATAACTTTTTTTTACCTGACGCTGCCCGACTCCCGCGTCTATAGAAAAGAGATCAACTCAGTGAAAGCACCGCCTGCTGACCAATCAGAGCTCATTGTGCAGAGTTTAAATATATCAAGTCATATTACATTATAAAGGAAATACAGTTTAAACTGCCGTATGCAGAGAAGACGCCGACGTGTCGCACTTTATCATTCAGATATAATATCATAATATATCACATTTCCTTATCTGAGTCAGCTTCTCGAGCCGTATCTGGCCGTGCATCACCTACATTGTCACATACTGTATGCAGAAGTATTATTTTAAGCAACACATTAAATTGACTAAACACTCAACTCAAATGTAATTCAAGACAGATCCACTCGTGTCTTAGATGGGGCAGTGATATCATAAAACTGTTGTACGCTTTCATACACTCTGTAGTTATTTTTTAACCAGTTGTTCTATATTCACCTTGCAGGTGCAACTCTGTGGCTTGTATCGTGGATTATATGTTTAAGTCATGGATGTTTAAAGCTCATATTTGTCTAATATTAGTTTACTTTTCATTATTGAAGTATGATTCATTCAATTCATTCTATATTTTATTCTGTAGATTGTGTACATTACTTTTCACTTTACTGCTTGTTGCACCTGGTTAGAAGCTAAACTGCATTTCATTGTCGCAGTACCTGTAATCTGTGCAATAATAATAAAGTTGAATCTAATCTTGAGCAGGAACCCCGAGCCTGTTTTTCAGGTTTCAGGCTCGAAAATGACATTCCCAGAACAAATGACTATAACTTCACTTCTAAAAGGTTTATATGAATACGTTTTGTTATCAAAGCAAGGTTACATCTGTGAGTTGGATGTAGAAGTGTCAGAATCAATATAGATTTTTCTGTGTCAGAATAAATTCAGATGGAACATGGCAAACAAATGTAAATTCCTGTCTCCGCCTAAAGAAAACCCATTACTTATAGTGAAGACCAACCTTGAATGATGGGTTAGTAGCCTAAAAGCTTTAGGAATCCAAAGTATAACATATAATAAGTACCCTGTATCAAGATTGAGGCAAAACAAGTGACATTTGACCTTTTTAGAGAGGTTTATGAAAATAAAGTCCAGGCGGAATAAGCTTTGGGCACATTTGGTTCCATCAGTGCCATTTTACCTTTTTCAGGTACCAGACTATAAAAATCATTGTATTACATTGAATCATCACTATAGGTATTCATTCCACTCAAAAAAAAATTCTTACAAATATTTAAAAAAAAAAATTCTTAAAAAAATATAAAAAATATTGTTGTAAGTTTAGGTGTGTGTGTAGGTGTGTATGTGTAAGTGTAGCTGTGTGGGTATGTAAGTGTAGCTGTGTGGGTATGTGTAAGTGTAGCTGTATGTGTAAGTGTAGGTGTGTGTGTATGTAAGTGTAGCTGTGTGGGTAAGTGTAGCTGTGTGGGTATGTAAGTGTAGCTGTGTGGGTATGTGTAAGTGTAGCTGTATGTGTAAGTGTAGCTGTGTGGGTAAGTGTAGCTGTGTGGGTATGTAAGTGTAGCTGTATGTGTAAGTGTAGCTGTGTGGGTACGTGTAGGTGTGTATGTGTAAGTGTAGCTGTGTGTGTATGTAACTGTACCAACTCACTATACAATAAAACTACACTGTAGGTCATTGTGTGTAGGTGTACTTGCACAATAAAAAAAAACGGAAACATAGGTAACATTTGACTCCAACTGGGGCAGATTTATTTCAAACATTTTACCAACACACAATAGGCATGTAAAAACAAACATTTTACCAACGTACTATACAATAAAACCACACTGTAGGTTTGTAAAAACAACAAATATTTTACCAACACACTATACAATAAAATCACACTAGGTATATAAAAACAACAAGTATTTTTTTTTTAAATAAACACTCGCAAAATGTTATACCTACCTGAACTTTATACCTACCTGAATGTTCCAGTATTTAGGTTGTGCCACTCCCTGAAACAGTTCTTTTTGACAGTGAAGCACAGAGGGACCTGGCACTTCCTCCAGTACACAGGTGTCTTCACCCTTTTGAGTCCAGCATCTAGGCACCTCCTGCAGTTCTTCCTGACCTTGGTGGCATCTTCCCCATAATACTCGGGCATGCATGTGGGTGGTGGAGGAGGGGGTGGTGGAGGTGCCGGGCCTTCAGCAGGGCCTTCAGCAAACTCCAACAATTCTGCAGCAAGCTGCTCCCTGAAAGTCTTCTGGGTGTGTGGCTTTGTCCTGCTGGGGTCACACCTCATCTAACAAATGTGGAAAAACAAAGAGATTAGATTAATTCACTGGTTTATACTTATAGGATAATATTGGACTATAAATGAATAATATTATACATGTATACATGTATATTTATTCACTGGCCATTCATTTAGAAAATGTAACTCCAAAAAGGCAAGTAACACTATTTAGCATTTTGGCTAACCATTCCTGTTGGCTAAGCTAACACTGTGATGCAGTTCCACCAAACACAAAAGTAATACATAAAAAGGATAATATTGGACAATAAATGAATAATATTACAACAAATAAATAAGTAAACACATATATATATATTCATTCACTGGCCATTCATTTAGAAAATGTAACTCCAAAAAGACAAGTAACACTATTTAGCATTTTGCCTAATCATTCCTGTAGCTTCTTGGCTAAGCTAGCACTGTGACGCAGTTCCACCAACCACATAATATATAAAAACAGAGAGATTACATACCTTTCCCGTGGTGGAAGTTCAACATCCGAGTCACTACTGTCCGGATCCAGGTCTGGCTGGAGGAGATCTTCATCATCCGACGAAGAGTCATCTGGTATGATCATAGCTATCGTCAGCTAGCATCTCTTGCAGCTGCTCTGTGGTGAAGCTCTCCCTTCTGGCTGCGTAATGCGTAATGGAGCCGGAGCAGGCGTAGTTTATACTACGCAGGATCATATCTTTGGAACCCATTGGTCGATTTGGGTGATTGACACCTTTTCTGAACCGTTGGAGCCAATAGAATCGAGTGACAGTTAGTAAGTCCCGCTAAACACTAAACACAAGTAGAGAGAGATTTGCGTAAACAGCATGTGAGACAGCATTACCTCCGGACTGCGACACTTTATAACTACTCTGCTGCCATGAATGTAATGATAGATTATCAGGAACAATTCTAAAGTGACTAAGAGACATTGGATTAACCTTAAACAGCGTTTTTATTCCCTTGAACAAGAGCTTTGATCACAAAACAGCAACGGTAAGACATAATTATTGTTATGGTTTTGAAAATTGCTGTTTTTTCTCTTCTCTGTTCTGGCTGCTAGCTCAGTAAGTTTGTGTCCTACAGTGATGATACTTATAACCAAATAATCTGTGGAGTATCAGCTTTCAGATGATATGTAGTTTGTGCAGAAAATATTAAGTTGTAAAGATCGTTTTTGCTAGTTAGCACCGGAAGTAGCATCTGCCCGTTTTAGCTAAGGGCTAATGCTAACGCTTCTTGTGAGTCTTGTGTTTTGTTTCTGTAAAAATGGTTCGTATTGTCAGTTAGCTGAGATTCTTCTCGTTAATCTGGTATAAGACATTAATAGGTTTTTAAATATTAAGATGCCCTGTGGCACAGTGTTGTGAAAAAAAAACCCAGGGTCTCCGTCGGCGGGGACCTTCAGGCTTAACAGGTTAATGGTGGACTATCGGACATCCAAAATGCAGCATATTTCCCCCAAGTGTCCATCTTGTCTGTCAAAATGCATTTTACGTTTCTAACTTGCAATATCATTATTTCCGCTCTCTTCACTCCAGAAGAGCGATCTCCCTGTGTCTCTCTGTGTGCGGGGGATCACAGGAGGGGGGGCGGAGAGCTGTGGAATGTGACTCCACACATTCCGATGGCCAATGGGTTGGGGCTGGTGAACGGTATGGTCCTAAGGACATAGGCGGCGCGTGAGGCTCAGGTTTGGGAAGGCTAAATAACTTTTTTTTACCTGACGCTGCCCGGCTCCGGCGTCTATAGAAAAGAGATCAACTCAGTGAAAGCACCGCCTGCTGACCAATCAGAGCTCATTGTGCAGAGTTTAAATATATCAAGTCATATTACATTATAAAGGAAATACAGTTTAAACTGCCGTATGCAGAGAAGACGACGACGTGTCGCACTTTATCATTCAGATATAATATCATAATATATCACATTTCCTTATCTGAGTCAGCTTCTCGAGCCGTATCTGGCCGTGCATCACCTACATTGTCACATACTGTATGCAGAAGTATTATTTTAAGCAACACATTAAGTTGACTAAACACTCAACTCAAATGTAATTCAAGACAGATCCACTCGTGTCTTAGATGGGGCAGTGATATCATAAAACTGTTGTACGCTTTCATACACTTATATGTTTAAGTCATGGATGTTTAAAGCTCATATTTGTCTAATATTAGTTTACTTTTCATTATTGAAGTATGATTCATTCAATTCATTCTATATTTTATTCTGTAGATTGTGTACATTACTTTTCACTTTACTGCTTGTTGCACCTGGTTAGAAGCTAAACTGCATTTCATTGTCTCAGTACCTGTAATCTGTGCAATAATAATAAAGTTGAATCTAATCTTGAGCAGGAACTAATGTAGGCTATTTACTTAGTAGCCTACATATCTGACATTAACGATTAAACACATTTGTGCATTCTTTATGAATGCAAACCGAGTCAAGCCGACTCCGGAGGAAATCATATTTCGTTTATTTTTAACGAAATAAATGTGATTTAATCCACATAATTTACTGTGTTAATTGTTTACTGTAGTATTGTTTAACTTGAAGGTGCCTGATGTGAACATTTCCAAAATGTATTGTCTTAACTTTTTAAATGCCTCACTTGTTCGTGACAGACTTTTAAAGGTAAGAAGAAGTTTAAAGATTTATATTGCGGATATTATCAGTACATCTGATTCAAATTAACATGTGTATTAAAGGATGTCAGTGGATTATCCCTAATGTGATGTGCTGCTACCCATTTTCCCCTATGGGACTAATAAACCAATACTATACACCTTAATTCATGTAATAAAAAAATCTCAGGCCAGTAACACTCAAAGCTAAATGTGCAATACCATGCTATGTTACTATTTATAATGTTATTTTTGTTACAACAGAAGATCTTTTTATTTAAATTGAAGTTAAATGCATCAATCTGGTGCACTGAGGGCAAAATTAAGAGATTTGTGGATACAGCTCTCAACACTCATATGAAACAGAACTGTTCTTGGAAGGTATTCAATTACTATGCATATTTTATTGTGTAAACACACAGCTGATCACCTGAGAGCTGCCGTTTCATTCAGACTGTTTAAAAAAAACGACGGTCTGATTTCAACAACTCAATGTGTGATTATTATAGCAGTAATATTAGACACTAATAATACAGTAAACTATTAACACTGTACATATTATTGTTTGCCCGTGGGATTAGGATGAACGGTAGTGAGAGCAGCTGCATTTTCCTCCGGTCGGATGTGATATAAAAACAAAGCGATTATTTTTGTTGTTGTAAACTCACGTGGATTAAACTACATGTATTAGTGCATTCATTTCAATTTGCGAACATATGATACATTAAATGATCGTGAGGATGATGATTGAAAATCGTTTGTTTGAGCCGGGCTGCATTTCATTTCATTTAATTTCAAACCTTTATTTATACAGATAAATCCCATTGAGATCATTGATCTCTTTTTCAAGGGAGACCTGGGGCCTATACTGCGAAGCTGGTTCAACCTAACCTGGATATGTTGGAGTTAGCCGGTTGGCCTAATCCAAAACATACGCGCTCTCGCTAAACGGTCCTACGACGCTGGTTATCAAGTGGATCGCTCAAGCCAGCCGTGTCCTATCTCGTTAGGTGCGCGTTCACATAAAAGGGGTGGTATCTGGAGCATTCGACCAATCACAGACATGGAGAAATCTAGAGCGATGTACTTCACTCCGGAGGAGCAGACCATCATTATGAGCCGCTACCAGGATTTAAAAATCATTCAGGCTAAAAGTAGCACACTTGTGGCTGCCAAACGGCGTAAGCAAAGTTGGCAGGATATTGCAGACTCCGTGAATGCGTAAGTAAAATACGTAGGCGCATATATATATAGGCCTATATATATATATGCAACAGCGTGCAGAGCTGCACAGCTTTAAAAAGTGTAATGGATACACGGCAGTCATGTACAAAAATAAATCCGGCCCTTCCACATTAATTAATTAATCTAGTTTATTGGATACATAGTCATTAAAATACCAAATTGATCATTGAGTGGCAGCCTTTTTTTCATTATAATATCATCGACCGAGGGTCACAAGTGGACTTTAAGACTAATATTGTTGTCATCCTTTTAATTTCTAGAACTTTTTTTAATTCAAGCTGTAGGCTACATGACATTTTGTTTTCGTTTTTCAGATGTAACCCCGGCGGGTCGAAAAGGACATGGGAACAGGTCAAAGTCAAATATAAGAACATCATTCAATCTGGTAAGTTTCCCTCTTTTGAGATATTAAAAATAGAACTACACGTTTTGTATTGCTTCAATTAGTGTGTGTTTCATAACTGTAAAGGAAAGCGGTCACATTTGTTCACACTTCTTGCAGCCAACAAGAAAAAAACGGAGCAGAGGAAGACAGGAGGGGGGCCTCCTCCAAATGAGTTCACCCCTGCCGTGGAGCTGGCCCTCAGCAGCAATGTGGGTCGGCCCTTGATGGTAGGGGTGGAAGGGGGGGTCTCTTCAGACCCTGGTGGCAGCAGCTCCCACCACCGTTTCATGGGTAAGAGTCAGGGATCTATAAATAGCTGGGATGCTATAAAACACAATGTTACATATCTATTTTTGTGGGAGTAAGTAACATGTTGGCCTATTTTATTGTTCTGCAGATGATGGGGAGAACGTGGTGTTGCTGCCCCACCCCCAAAATGAGCAACTACCTCATACAGAGGTAACGTACCCTTTGGTATGTCGCCCTATATGGTCACTGAATATGGCTAACATCGACCATTTACATGTGTTATTTTTTTCAGGAGGGCCTGAATGATGATGATGAGACGCTGTCTGTTTACTCGGAGAGCGCTCTGCCGGTACACTTTAGTATTTTATTACCAATGATATGAAGTTTTCAATTTGCCCTAACACAGATAGAGAGAGTGTGAACACGTTGCTTTAATTGATTCTTTCTGATTACTTGCACATGGTGGTGAGACATGGGACAAATAACTACTCTCTATGGAAAATATATTTGCTTTGCTCAATTTGTAGGAAGAAGGAACTCTTCCTCCCCCGCAGCCTGGGACCTCCAGGGCCTCCACATCTAGGGCCTCCACACGACAGGTAATTAATTAAACTAAATGTAAAAGTATAGGCACGTTATAAAATGGTCAGCTTTCTTGCTGTGAGCCATGCTTGAATGTTAAAGCAACATATATGTGTTTCAGGCTGAAGTAGACTCTGTGAGGGCGCGTTACAAAAGGACCCTTCTGCAAACTGTCGAACTGAATGCCCTGCTAATTAAAAAAACGAAGTTTGAGGTGCAGAAATTGGACAGAGAAAGACAGGTAATTGTGTAACATTCGATCATTTATTTTCAAGTCAAATGAAAGGTGCATAAGGTGACCTTTATGTTTTAGGATAACTAAAAGAGAAATTCCTTTTTTACAGAAAAAGTTAACCAGAAAATACGTTTTTTTCTCTTTTTCCTTCAGGAATGGATGAGAAATAAAGAAAAACTCTAACATAAATCACCCAAGGCCTCTCTCTCTGTGTGTTATATTTTTTTTATTGTGCAAATGTCAATGCGATGGCATCTCTGACAGCCCTGCCAGTAGGGTAGTCCAGGGTGATGGGGTCTACCACATCAGGAGGTTGGGGGTCTGCAGGAGGGGCCCTCTCCTTCCTCATTGTGGCAATGTTGTGCAGCACAACACAGGCCGTAATGATGCGGCATGCTCTTTCAGGGGCCACTCTGAGCCCCCGCAGGCAGGTGAATCTGGCCTTCAGTATGCCAAATGTCATTTCGATCTGGACCCTGGTTTTGGCATGGGCCACATTGAAACTGGTTTGTGGCCCTTCACCAGGGTCAGGATACGGGGTCATAAGGAATGGCTGGCAGGCATAACCCCTGTCCCCGAGCAGCACTCCACTGAAGAGCCCTGAAGATAAAGGAACATTTCCATAAGTATACACAAAAGGCAGTTTAAGAAGCACAAAACAATAAGAATGTACAGTTGCCATACCCTGCTCGAGTTTGTGACACAGTGAAGACTCTGCGAAGATCCTCGAGTCATGAACTGACCCAGGCCACTTTGCCACAAGGCTGGTGATTATACCCCTGTGGTCACATGTGGCCTGCAAAAGCATTTGGGGTTAAAAAGCCTACTTCCACAAAAAGAGCATCATAGTCAGTGTAGCATCAGTGTTCATTTACAATGAGCCCATGTTGTAGATAAAGATAGTCCAAGTGTGAAACATGTAGCCTACTGTGTGAATATTTAAATCTGAGTTACTTTAATCACCCAGACTTCAAAGTGTGGTCTAGTGAATGTGCAAGATGTACCTGAATGTTGAGGCTGTGGATGGATTTGCGATTGACATAGTCGCCTTCATTTTCTCCCAGGGACGCAGAGATCGGTACGTGTGTGCAGTCGATACAGCCAAGCACCCTGGGAAACCCTATGAAATAGTAGGCTGCATTTATTATACAACGGTGTACGTCATAGGAACAACATTCACTGTAAAAATATAATCACTTACCTGCCATGCTGTAAAATCTCTCTTTGATCGTCTGCGTGGGACATGTGCCAGGAAACACAACAAAGGACTCTACGAGCCCTGTCAGAGCATGTGCGACCTTATGTATAGCAAGGCAGACTGCATTTTTGCTGAGATTCTCTGCATCCCCCACGGCATACAAAAAACTGCCGGTTGCAAAGTAGCGCAACGCGATACATAAAGTCTGCGGTACTGTAAGGGCACAACTCCGATGTGTGGCATTAGCAATATATGGCTCGAGGAGCTGACACAGATAAGTCAGCCCTTCTGATGAGAACCTGTATCTTTCATACAAATACTCTTCAGGGAAAGCCAAAGGGTTTAATCTTTCCCTAAAAATCCTCTCCCGTCTGAGAGCGCCTCTCACAATCCGAGCTCCAAGCTCCACGGTGTCATCTACAAATGGTGACGCCATTTTACAGAGATTTCATTGGTCGATAGGCGGAGCTTTCATAGGCTTATCTCTTAGCCTGCAACCTAACCTGGTCCCGACCAGGTTAGCTGCTTAACATATATTACCATGGAGATCTAGCCTGCTAAAAAGAGAACCAGCTTCGTAGGACCGGAAAGCCGGAGTTTCCCCTGAATTTAGCCGGCTAAGCGAAAATCCTGCTTCGCAGTATACCCCCCTGCTCAAGTAGTTCCACATGAAACATAAAAACATAAATAGAACAACAAAAGGACATCATACAGCATCATTTACATAATTATCCACATGAACAGGTACCAATAGCTTCCGATTGACTAGCATCCAACCGAGCTTTAAAAACATTTAGTGGCACCAGATTTCCTGATCTAAAAATATAGCGATTGTTTTTGTACTTACGCCAACGTGAATTAAACATTATTTTGTTAAATAAAAACATGGTGATGTTTAGTAAATGATTACATGTCTCTTATTTAGCACAGAATATGATCCTATCCGTGACATATGGATCTTAACAAATATCCGCTATATCAGATACCTGTTGATCAGCTGTTTATTTCACATGAGTTCCAGTGTGGCAGCTTTTCACGGCTCCCCCTGGTGGATCCATGATCCATTTCAGCTGGTTTCATTATAATTAAATGTATTTATCAAGGGGGCGTATCAAGTCCTGCGGGGGGGGTTTTCCTTTTCAGCAGGGGCCCACCCCGTGCCGATCACGGACCCGCACGGGTAGGCGTCTGAAATGAAGCGCTACATCTGTATGTGTGGCCCGAGCGAGAGAGAGACCTTACGTGTATTGTTTTTGTTAGCATCTGGTGCTAGCTAGCTGCGCTAACGGATATAAGGAGCTGTTTAAATGAAAACAGAGGAGCGACATTTCGCCACAACTGTGCCGAGCACTTGACTTTATGCAGGAAGCCAGACAGTGGGACATTGTATGAAAAGTCAGCACACTCAGCACTAGGGTTGGGTACCGAGAACCGGTTCCGAACATTTCGATTCCAACGGCATCATTTAGAAATCTGAATTTCGGTTCCGCTTTTCGATGCCTGAGGAAATGTTTCTCGCCGCTCTCCGTAGCCTACTGCATGACTGCAGCGGGGCGGGAAATGTAGCGTTGTACCTACACTCCCTACAGTGTAACCTGAGACCAGGGCCGGCCCGTTGCACTGGCGTTATAGATGTTCGCCTAGGGCGCCAGATCTGTGGAGGCGCTGCGCTGGCAGCTCTGGGAGGAAAAAAATGTGTTTTGACCGTTGGTGCTCATCCTAATTTTTGGCCTTGATGTAACAACATTCATAATTAAGTAAATGTAACACCCTTTTCATCCCGGTTACAATTTTCATTTCCCCTGTACGATGGGCGCTGTAAGTGATGAAAATGGGGGATGTTGGCTTATCTGGCAACCGCAGCTCACAGCCAAAGTGTGAGTGAGCGAGGGAGAAAGGGAGGGCGCTGTTGTTATTAGCATCTGGTGCTAGCTGCTCTAACGGAATAAGAAGATGTTTCTACAATGATGTGGAGGGAGAGTCCTCTCCAGTCAGACTGAGGCTGATAACTTCAGCTCAGTGAGGTAAAGGACTCTGAGTGTTTAGATAGTTCACTTTAGTCTAAGTTATCTCAGTGGGTCTCAAACGTTTTGATCACAATTTACGTAAACACATATTTCCAAGGCTCTCCTTTATAATTATTGGGATAAAACAGGTTTGAAATCATTCCAATGTATACTATAGGACAGTAAACCAGACATATCGTTTTAAACTGGAGAGATACAAAAAATATGCATAAATAAAATAGTAAAATAAGATATGAATGAACAACAAAAATAAAATACGTTACATGTATTTGTTATTGGCTATGGTAGGTTACTGGTTATGCTCACATACTTATTTAATTATTAAAATGTAAACCGATCTTTTTCATATGGGTGTTTGGAGTTGTACCCCCTAGATCTAGTCTCTAGTAATTCTGCTTAAAGTGCACCAGATTGAAGCATTTTACTTCAAAATGTTCAAACCTTTCTTCCCTGTATGCCTGAGAAGGCAGATGCTTGTTTTTCTCAAAAAGAACTGTTCTTTAAAAGTTGGACTGTTGCACTGTTGTAGCTTCAGTGGTTCTAAGGTTACAGTTACATAGCAGTGAATATAAACAGACTGATTAATGTGAATATTACTGTAAACTAACCTGTGTAAAAGTTTCTCGAATAAATGTAATTTTTTTGGTGGAAGAAGCATGTATCATTTTTTTACCCTGCCCCTCAAAGAACCGGAATCGAGAACCGTTAAGAACCGGAATCGAAAAGTAGAATCGGAATCGGAATCGTGGAAATTCAAACGATACCCAACCCTACTCAGCACGGATAGTGTAACATGATTGCAGCGTCCAGGCAGCTCCCATTTGAGCATATGCCTTGAGTTGCACATAGCTCCAACGATCCATCAAACACACACACACACACACACACACACACACACACACACACACACACACACACACACACACACACACACACACACACACACACACACACACACACACACACACACACACACACACACACACACACACACACACACACACACACCATTTGTATTGTATTATTGTATGAGAGAGGTTCCAGGTTGAATTGAGGCAAATATTTGTAATGTTCAGAGGTTGTTGTTTAATATTCATGAGAATATTTTTCATTGTTCAAATGATAATAAACATTTGCATAAAGCATATTTGTCCACTCATATGTTGATAAGAGTATTAAAAACTTGAAAAATATTCCTCTAAGGTACATTTAGAACAGACAAAAAATGTGCGATTAATTTGCGATTAATCGCGATTAACTATGGACAATCATGCGATTAATCGCGATTTAATATTTTAATCGACTGACAGCCCTAAAAAATATATATGGCGAAACGAAAACAGCCAAGCCTCGCAGATTTTGGATTCACAAGCAAAGAAGGGAAGGAGTCTAAACATGACAACGTGAACAGAACAACTTTTAGTTAGCCGTCTGTAAGCGGCGTTAGGGTCGAGTTTGACAGCTCCACACCGAGGGAGAGGCCTGCCGATGCGGAGCCTGAAGAGGCTTCAACAACGGCCACAGCCGCCGGCGCCACCAGCACTAGCGAACCTGACGATGCCTATGACCTGCCTTTTTACTGGACACAAAAAAGATGGAGGAAGTGGAATGAAAGGTATCCATGGCTTTTCATAACAAATTAGAAATGTGTGGATGTGAGATTTGCAAAGAGGCAACAAGTATATTGATCTCCCTTCCGCTCGCAGAAAAATCCACCGGCGTTCACCAAAATAAATAGGGCTCCCCCGATAGCAAAGGGGTTATTCGAACACTGCTTATATGCAGTGGCGGCGCCAGGGTATGGCTGGGGTAGGCTACAGCCATACCAAGAAATGGCTTAGTCCCACCTTAGCCCCACCATGAAAAATGATGTTAAAGTAAGCAAATTAAATTAAATAATAAGCAAAATGCTAAATGTTGAGAACTCGGCTTGCGAAAATATATGGGTCGTGTCCACAACACACAAACTGATCCTGCTGCAACATCAAGTGCACTTTACTGATGCATTATGGTTGAGACCATTCGGGCTTATGCTAGAAGAGGGGTGCAAGGAATAGTCTAAGTAGTGGGGGAGTTTTATACACTAACGGCCCATCCACAAAGCGGCGTCCGTTGAAGCTTGCCGGCGGGCGTGTCTGAAACTCGACCAACAACCAATCACATGAATCTCCCGCCCCTGACACAAAAGCAGCGGTTTGATTGACTAGAGCTTGTACTGGCATATGATTCGATTGGCTGACGCTTCTGCCAAGGCTTCAAAAGTTGAACATTGCTCAACTTTTGCAGCGAACCACGCCAGCAAAGCTCCGCTTCGCTTCCCACAATGCAGTTCGGCGAAAAGTGACGTCACCCCATTCAAAGTGAATGGTGAAGCTTTCAACGCTCAAAAGATCAAAATGCCTCCGAATGCAATTTGAATAGACCTACAGCCAATCAGAGCAATGAAACATTGGGTCTGCGTCATGCATTACTGATTGAGATCAATCGGAACCGCCATTCAGTATCCCAATTGGATCTTCAACGTGTAGGCTACTATCATACGTCACGTTCACAGAGATCCCTTTTTATTTACTACAAGACAAATGTGCCGTTTTATTTCATAAAGTTCCATTTTGATTGAGACAGGCAAATAATCCAAACCTCACGCGTGGCTTTTCACTGTCAAGGGGGCGATATAGCGTATGTAATTGCATTGCAAATACTGACTTGAGCCCCACCACTGTATCGGTTAGCCCTACCATAGATTACCCAACAAAAATACTCTGGCGCCGCCACTGCTTATATGTAAACAGTAACAAAGTTCAGTCAAAACATTGACAACAAAATCGGAGAAGCCGCTTGATCATGGAGGGCGAGGGGTGGTGGTGCATATGCTGCCACCCCAGTTGGCAGCTTTGTTTTGCAGCCGATTCAAAATGCTGCAACACGTATATTGACAAGAGCACGGAAAAGGGACCACATTAATCCTGTTTTGGCTGCTTTGCATTGTGTTCCAAGAATGCAGGGTTGTTGGTTGTTCCTAGAGTCTCTAAAAGAACAATGGGAGCCAGAACCTTTTGTTATCAAGCTCCTCTTTTGTGGAATCAGCTTCCAGTTTGTGTTCAGGCGGCTTAAGACCTTCCTTTTTGATAAAGCTTATAGATAGGGCTCACTATATTCAGCCCCTAGTTTTGCTGCTATAGGCTTAGACCAGGGGTCGGCAACCCCTGGCACGTGTGCATTGTTGATCACCTCTCATTATAACTCATTATAAAGCTATAAAACTATAAATATTAAACTTTACTTCACGTGTTCATTTAAGAACAGCTGTTACATACCTGGGTGAAGGTTACAGTTCATTTAAATGAAAGATACAACGTTACTCCACACTCATGGTTCAATCCACCTTAAGAAATAAGACCGACCTCGGAAGCAGTTGTGTTTTAAAAAAACCTTTATTGACACAAGTACACTTTTTTATAAGAATATAAATAAACCACAGAAATGACTCCGGAAAAGCTGCAGATCGAGCCATAAGAAATGAATGCAACTGATTTCATCCGTGCGGTTTGGCTTTATGAAGCAGGCACGCAAACGGTTACGTCATGACACAAACGATGACGCAACGACGCATTACCAGTCGGACTCTGGGCGGTGTGAAAAGAGCCAGAGCTAAACCGAAGAACTGGTTCTGAACCTGAAAAGCTCTAGCACGGAGCTTGAACTTTCCTGTCGGCTCCCAGACCGTAGTCGAGGAGGGCAGAAGCAACAAGCTTCAGGTTCAATAACCCACTTTAGCTTAAATGACTGGAGAGAGGCGAGCTCTTCTTGGGAGACCGTTGCATTTATTCAGCTGTTCTTCTGTTTCACAAAATACATCACAGACCTCTGTTTTTCTGCTTCCTCGTTTCACTTCCAGAAACATACACACGTTCCCTCACTGTCGCTCTACCATCCACAAACACACATGCACAAGCCACACCCCTGTCTCTCTCTCTTAAAGGGACAGCGATCTCATCTCACTCTGCATGACCCTAATATCATAACATGTGAGCTCTGGAGAATTACAGAACGGATAAGTCAACCTTATTATTATGCCGTTTAAACAAATTATTTAAATGTGGTTGTTAAATTCGACATCATGTAAGTTGCGCTGACAGGTCCACACACTGCTTCCCCGCAGCGAGGCTCCCCCCACCCTCCTGCTGATAGTTCACGAGCGTCACCTGTGCCTTGTACCGCAGAGTTTGTAACGTCACAAATAAATGGGGCCAATCTTCAGTCAGATGTGAATGTGTAATCTAACATTTTCAGTAAGAATAATGGACGAAAGGAGTGCAAATACAAATACAATTTACTGAAATGTGAACCAAAAGTTAATCAAATGTTTTAAATAAAAAGCACATATGGACAGAAGGTGTAAACCTATTAAATGTATAAGTAAACACATTTAGTCAAATAAAGTGACAGACTAGGCCTGTGCAGTTGGTATCAGCTCCTCCATCAGGCCTGGTCCTCCTCGCTGAGGAAAGACCCTCAGTCCTCTCCAAACCAACAGACAGGACGTCCATCACATGGAGGTTTCTCCCTGAAGTCTCAGCAGCTCTCTGGACACCACGCTGTCTCAATCCGTCCACACTGAATATGAGAGGGGAAAAATGAAAATAATAAATGCTTTAGACAATAAGAAACATAAAGTTGACTGTTGAGTTGCTCAGTTTTTTTAGATTGTCAATACTATTACTGTATAACTAATATATCAGGTTAAGAGGCATATTCAAATAAAGATTGGTCTTTAAATACATGTTGTCTTTTGAATTGTTTGTCTAAAGTCAAGGATCTAGAACTGGTACTTAGTTTTAATGATACAGTCTGGTTATTATGCTTTGGAAGAGGCCTCACAGGTAAGAGCACTAACTAGCTACCATCACATTTACCTTAGCTTGACTTAAATGTATTAAACGTATAATTAAGTGATATCAAAATATAAATAACTAATGTCATGCAAAAATATTAATATGCTTGATTCCAGTGTTGAATTTAGCACAATTGCATACAAACTAGGGCCGGGACTTTAACGCGTTAATTAAGATTAATTAATTACACAAAAATTAACGCTTTAAAAAAATTAATGCATTTTAATCGCACTTTAATCGCACTTATTTTTGCACAGCGGAACGTTTCTCACTGGATGAGTTTCAGGCGTACCGATTATACTGGAGCACCAACTAACGTTCATGACTTCAGCATGGGACTTCAAACAACAACAAACCACGGTGAACAATAGTCAAACATGAACGAACAAGCTGATGAGACCGCTTTGGTCGGCCCCGTGGATGGGAAATTTTGTTTTAAAAAACGGACGGATGGAAGCATCGACAAGAGCACGGTTGTGTGCAAATTATGCAAACAAGAATTTGCATATCACCGCAGCACATCAAGCCTAAAGTATCACCTAAATGCAAAGCATGTAGCAGCTAGCGTGTACGTTAGCCCGACTCCGAGTGCAAGGAACCACACCCTGACCCAACCCACACTCAACCAGATGACTGGTTTCAGGGCCAGGATAAGTAAGTCCACGTCTGAGAAAATAACCAACTCCCTGGCTCACTGGATTGCACTCGAGGGCTCGACATTAAGGACTGCCCGATGGCCCGGGGCCATCTAGTATTTAGCTCGGGCAATGAAGCCTCACCTGCTGGTTGCCCGATCGGGCAATCTATTATGCCAGTATCATGCAGCTCGCGGATCCAGTAATGAGTGACCCGACAGTAAAACTAAACATATCTATAACTAGTTTAGGTAGTTTGAGAGGTAATTAAAATAGCTACGTGTGATATTCTAACCTGAAGTGTGTGTTTTGTTCCGCTCACCGCTGCATGTGCTTATGCAGAGCTGCGTGTCGAGTCTCGACTCGTCAGCAGCAGCTGATCTCTCTCCCGTCAGATTAGACTTCACTCGCGTTTATGTCCATATCGGTCAGATCCAGCTAGTTCTAGCTAATGATATGACTACCTGCTTATTAAAAGACAACTACACAATAAGTGTCGCTATGCAACTGGATGAGGCCACAAAGTATAGCGCAGCATTATGCATTTATTTACATGCCCACCGGAACCCCGAGGCATTACCAACAGATCAACGCACAATCTCTTTCTCCACATTAAGTGTTAGACATTAGAGTTGACTATTCTTGTCTGTCACATAAGTGGCGCAACTGAAGCGGTATTGCTCTAAAGGGAAATTATTTTGACCGAAGATATTTAGATTTCCCGGCTAACGGGAACTCTGACGTGTGCTTCGCGGATGCGCTCGGCTCCTCTCGACTGCTGCTCGGGTCTGCTCGGTCAGCTTCCGGATGAGGAGGCATTCGTTAGACCAACTTACAGTAGTTAACATTACAAACATTTTTAACAGGGTCCATAATATTGTAAATAATGTTTGTTTTGGCAGTTATAACTGAATGTAATGTTTTCTACTTTTTTCCATCTGGGAAGGCATTTGCCTTCATCAGATGGAAAGTGTTTTGACCAACAACTTAAGTATTTCTTATAGCTATGCAGGGCATGCAAGCGAGCAAACACAAACAAGAACAAACAAACAAGTGAAATGAAGAATAAAATTGAAATTGTACAATATAATATTGTGGTGGTTCATCTTATAATTCAGTCTAGAGAATGCACCAGACAGCATCTAAGACCTGCAAAAATCTAAATGTTCTAGGGGGATGGAGGCCCCCCAAACCCTTCGTGCCAATACGTCCGCGTGCATTTTTCAGGGCAATCTCTATTGGGCTCAGGGCCATCTGTAAATTAGCTTAGATGGCCCACAGGGCCATCTCCCAAAATCCTTAATGTCATGCACTTGGACTGTAGAGCACTTGGAGTAAAATCCATGTGAAAATTGCTTCTCACTGTTCTCAGGTCAAATATGTATATTTGATTAAAAATGCGATTAATTTCGATTAATTAATTACAAAGCCTCTAATTAATTAGATTAATTTTTTTAATCGAGTCCCGGCTCTAATACAAACATTAAAGGATTTTAAGATTCTGAAGTATTATGCTAAAAACTCAATAACTTAGATTATTATTTATAGTTTTGCTGAATAGTTTCATGTCCGCTTACCTTAGAAACGTAAAATGCCACGGCAGTGTGCAGATGGGGAGCATGTTAGCTTAGCTTGGTAGCTTCAGCTAGCTCTGGAACTTCCAGCTCGGTGGCAGCAAGTCCCGCCTCGGCTCTGCCTATTTGCCCTTATTTGGATCAGACTGGAGCAGGCGGGAGTTGAACTCTGACGTCACTGTCGAGCTGTTAGTGGCCGACTCCACCTACTAAGGGCTTCTCGGCAACTCTGCAGAATCCTATGGGAGACGTCACGGACCCTACGTCCATTGGGAAACCTCAGCTTTATGAACGTCCTGTCTGTGAGTTTGACCAGAGAGGGCTGAGGGTCTTTCCCTGCGAGGAGGACCAGGCCTGAGGGAGGAAGACCTACACCAGCTGCACCTACAGAACTTAGCCCATGCTGGGCATAGCTGTTACCACCTGCACAGGCCTAGCCTGTCAATTAACAGATTAACATTTAGTGTAACTTATGTATATTATTTCGTTTTTATTTAAAAATGGTGATGGTTCATGCTTGATAACTTTTAGTTCACATTTCAATAAATTGTATTTGCACTTCTTTTGTCCGTTATTCTTACTGAGAAAGTTACTGCAAACTTCTGCAGCAATGGAGAGTCAGGAGAGTGGAGAGATGGAGCTTTGATGTCAAACAATGATAGTTTATTACAAGTCAACGGCCGGAGTATTCATATCACAAGTCACAGCAGCAAAAGGTTCTGACTGCACGGGTGGGTTGTCATGTCAATTCTGATCAGCCTCGCATCTTGGTAGACCTTTTAACTAGTTTACAGAGAGTCAAATCCACATATTGGGGATGGGTGTAAGCATCTGCAGACACAGGAGATGTCTCTCACATCTCTGGAGCTTAGCGTAAAACCCCCTTTGTCTGCTAGGTCAAGCCATAAAACTTATAGTATCAACATACGACTGCATTATCACATTCCTTACGGAAGATAAGGAGCAGGGCTGATCGTAAATGTCAACACACAGAAAATGTTAAATATCTTAGGAGTAAGGAAGAATTATTCTTTGACACTTAGGAATAAAGAAGAAATATTCTCTAACAGTCCTCTCTTTTTATCATCTTTGATAACCTGAAAACATTAGTCTAATAATAATAATTTGGTCAATACTTAAATCAATAGGCGTCTTCAGATTTGAGTGTGGTCTCACCGTACATCAATTACATCACAAAGTAGAATAAGACTGAAACATTCAATCACAATGATTGCTCAGCCAATCATAATAAAAAAATCATCACTCATCAATGTTGGATCATCTTTTGTCAAAAGCACAATAATGAACACATATAAAACACAGATGCACAATAGCAAAAGCATCTACTTTAAAATAATATGTTTTAACATTCACTCATTAGTTAATCTCATTTATCAAACTAAAAAATCAAAACCAGCTTGCAGTTTAAAGATTTACTTAAAAGCAATCACTAGTCAAAAGCATTTTAAACTCAGGACCATAAGAGATCCAGCTAAGGTTGTGATTTTGATCAATCTGTAATCTGCAAAATTGCAGTGTCTTCAATTTTAGGATTACTTTACGTTTACTTCATTACATATTAAATCAAAAGACTGATAACATAATTACATTACTTCAACTATCAATCATTATGTCATTTCAAAATCTGAAGGGAAAATTAAACAATTCTCAAATAGTTTAACAATCTGAAAAGGAAAGGTTAGGCAAATATTCAAAGACTTTTGTAAAAACCTGGAAAGGAAGGATTAAACATTCTTAAAACTTGAAACATCATTTTAGGTCTGTCTGTGCATGGGTAATACATTGAAGAGTAGTGTGGTTAAGCCTGATTGCTGGACAATTAAGGATATTAACATTATCTGTTATAATATTAGAAATATCTTATTATTCAATACCTTATAATCTGAAAATATCAATTAATTAATTTAGTTTAGTGTGAAAGTGTAATCTGATCTGACAAAATATATTTATCACCACTATTTAACACATGTCTGGTCATTGGAAATATAAAACAATCATTAATTGTACATCTGTAAACATCTGGTCATTCAATTCAAATGTTATCTTTGTACGAGAGCTGGAAGAACATGTCCTCCTGACGCGTTCTCCTCCTCTCTTTATGACACAGAGTGTCTGGTGTGTAAAGGCATCCTGATACTGTAGATTAGCATTGAGGTGGTGATTGGCTCAAACTCTTGCATTGTTGTCTGCTTGAGCCCACCGAGCAGAAAGATGAAGAAGCATCCCATCTCCTCAGAAAGTTGAAGATTAGAATCCTCTCATCTCGAACGACCTCGTGCTTCCTTGCAGGGGGTGCTCTCTGCAGTCGGAGAGTGTGACCCTCTCTCTCTGACCCTTGGCCTTCAGAGCTGTCCTAGTTAGTTACTTGATAGGGATGTTTTCCTGAGTGCAGACAACTCAAGGTAATGGATTAGCACATTATCATTTAATTACAAAAATAGGATAGGCCCCTCAGAATTATTTGGGAGCCTTCTTGACCCATGCACATGAATAAATGTAAGGTTTGTGTTAGTCATTTAACATGCAAGAATCATATATTCATCAGTCCAAAGCAGAGACATTTTATTGTAAGTTAAAGGTGAGCTCGTCCCTGTGGATATAACCCCTTCTCAATGATTCTAAATGTTATATTAATTCACCATTTACTGTTTGATAAAAGATTAGTTTATCAGAAATACATTTCCTCTTCCATAAAACATAGGTTTGAGAAATAAATGTTCCAATATGAAATCAATTATTCAATATAATTGACTCTCCCCTCCCTTTTCTTACATATGTCACATATGTAATAACAACGTAGGAGTCTATTTAAACATGGTCTATAATCTATTAATCGAGAAGACTCAGTATCAGTATGCAACTCGCAAATATCTCTTCTCTCTTTTCTATCCCTCTCTTCCCTCTTCTCTCTATTCTCTCTTCCACATCTCTCTCTATTCTCTCCTCCTCATCCCTCTCTCTTCCTCATCTCTCTCTATTCTCTTTTCCTCATCTCTCTCTCTGCCTCATCTCTCTCTTTCCTCTCTTCCTCATCTCCCTCATTGCTCACTTCCCCATCTCCCGCTTTACTCACTTCCTCATCCCCCTCTTCTCTCCCTCATCTATCTCTTCTTCAACTTCCTCATCTCCCTCTTCTCTCACTTTCCCATCTCTCTCTTCTCTCACTTCCTCATCCCCCTCTTCTCTCCCTTCCTCATCTCTCTCTTCTTCCACTTCCTCATCTCCCTCTTCTCGCACTCCCCCATCTCTCTCTTCTCACACTTATGTTACACATGAAATACAACTTAGGAGTCCATGTAAGCATGGGCATCGCAGCCATTATATGAGGGTGGGACAAGTCCCCCCCCACTTTTTCAAATGCTTAGTTTAGACCCCCCCACTTTTGTGTCAGTGCTTCACTATCAAATCCATTCCACTTGCTTATTGAGAGAATGCCCAAATCAATGAAACTCCGTACCATGTTTTCACTGCTACTTTGTACCAAGGCAGATTCTCCCATAGCACGCGCATGTTCAAGGAGTGTTGCCATAGTTGGACCGCTCGATCTGTTGTATGAAGCTATGCCGGTAGCGGAGGTAAGGCACACACACCAAGTGTTCAGGAAATGGTTAATACAGCGAAAATCAAAGCTGACGATCTCTTGGTTTGATATGTTTTCTCCCCCAGACAACATGGAAATAAGAAAAAAAAATTCAAAGAAGAGGAAAGTAAGTCATCAGCTGGTTGCAGTTAATCAGTTACAGGCATGAAAACGGGTCAGGGGTGAAAAAGGTGAGAAGGATATTATCCCTCTAGGGGGGTCCAGGGGCATGCTCCCCCGGAAGAACATTTTGAATATTCCATATTTTAAAGCATCAATCTGATGCATTTTGAGATGCATTTTTTTGCCAACCTGGGGAGAGCTGGAGAAACTTAACTTCAGCCATGAGTCAAACATATTATGGCCTCTTTATTAAGTATTATCAGGGATGCAAACTCATCAGGTATGGAAAAGGTGACAAGGACCCGAGCCCCCCGCCCCCACGGAATATCGGCTTTAAAATGAGGAATAACAGAGGATTTTAGCAGTCAAAACAACTAAAGCAGCAGTGTTAATAATAACAGAAACGCTAAAGAGTCACATCTAATAGAAATATATAAAAGCATTTATTTTAATTGTGTAGCAGTCAGTTTATAATTTTGGCAGCACTGTTGAGCATTTTGAAAATCTATTGTCATGCCTCTGTGCAAGGCTGAGTCTTTCTATCTTTATGGCATCTGGTGTAAAGTAACTAAATTCATAAACTCAAGTACTATACTTGGGTACAATTTTGAGATACTTGTACTTTATTTAAGTATTTCAATGTTTTGCTACTTTGTTCTTCTTCTCCTCTACAGTTCAGAGGTAAATGGTGTACTTTGACTCCACTACATGTATTAATACCTTTAGTTACTTTACAGATGTGGATGAATGATGTGAAATCTAATCAAGTGTTGAATCAGACTTTAGTTCCACCTGGAGTAAATCCACAAGCTACCCTGCAGTATCCAAAGTCATTCAAACTAGGTGCACCTTTACCCGCTTTGAGAACACTTTCATGATCAATCATTATAAAACATATCATATATATTATTCTGAAATGGACCAATCTGCACAACGACTACTTTTACTGTAGCTACTTTCACTATATTTTGATGAGAATACTTTTCTACTTTTACTTGAGGAACATTTTTGAATGCAGTACTTTTACTAACAGAGTATTCCTACACTCTGGTACTTCTACTTTTAATCAAGTACAAGATCTGAGTACTTCTACTTTTACTCAAGTATAAGATCTGAGTATTTCTGCTTTTAATCAAGTACAAGATCTGAGTACTTCTACTTTTACTCTAGTACAAGATCTGAGTGCTTCTACTTTTACTCAAGTACAAGATCTATACTTATACCACCTCCGTTTATAGCCTATGAAAAAAAAACTTATTAGAAAATGAAGGCTAAAGCTAACGTTAGCAGATAGTGACAATGTATCCTAGCTAGCTAGCTCAACGATAATATTGTGACAGAAAAACTTTTCAGTGCACATCACGCTCTGCCGCTCCGACAGAGAGCTCTGCCCTGAACACCTGAACTGTTCTAACAGCTGTTCACCAGCGGTCCAGTCTGTACCACAGTGACTCCGGACCGCACAGTTAATATTAACGAATGCACCCGTAGGTAATGTGGCTGCTGAAGCTAGACCATCATCGCGGAGCAGCAGAGCCGACAGGCAGGAAGACTCGAGCACACAGCTCGCGCTGCATTATAATATATAAAAAAAGAACACCATGCGTGTCATGATCGCACATAACAGCTCGCGGCCGCAGATTACTCCGGGTCCCAGACCCCCCCCATATCCCAAAAATATTTTTATTGCAGATCTACATGAATCACACAAACGACCTATTTTGGATTCAAAACGGCGAATTTCGCCGAAAGGTGAGTGATTTTCATGCCTGCAGTTAACAGTGATGGCGGCGGAGGAGTTTCGTCTTTATGTCATGATAGAGATACAAATACTGAATAGTTTAGATGAGAAAAGGCATCGAAATGCCAGGTTACTAGTATTTATCATGTAAACAGGGAACATGAATAACCCGATCTCTCTGTGCTCATGTAAACACCATGATGTCCATGTAGCAGTCAGTGTGTTTTACTGGAGCCTCAGTTCGATAAATCTTGTTTGTTTGTAGAGAGCAAGATGGCGCCGGGTTGTCTGGCAGGCCGTCCAAGCATCTCTGTTTTAGTACTAGTGTTTGTTCTGTGTCTGTTTTGCTCAGTGACAAGGACCATAGACTCTCTGTTAGTATACAACCGACACGAGCTGCTTAAGATCGATGAAAATGTGGGTTTTTTTGCGAAGTTTGGCCAGGGAGGACACACCCCCCCTCCCCCCCTTCTATCGGATGTACCTGCACACCTACTGCGGGCCGGGCCCTCGTTACCCCGAAGACGCAGACGCCGAGGCACACGCAGTGGCCGGCTGGTTAGGGTGAAATAGTGGCTAGCGTGGTCTCCTGAGCTGGCTCAGCAACCTTTCCCCCCGGAATATGGACCTTGTTTTCGCCGCCTGGCCTCCCGACGCCCCCTTGCCATGGTCGGCACCTGGCTGGTACCTGTCGCTGACCCGACTCAAGATCTGCATATCCCCCAGTGGTCTCGCCTCTCCCCCCTGATGGAGTGAACCACCGCAACCTTCGGTCGCTGGGTCGTGAAACTCACGCGACTGTTGCCCCGGTTCCAACTAAAGGCTCGCTGATAAATGCGAGATTGATCGCAAACAAAACTTTCATCATCCAGGACTTCTTCACGTCACATGCTGTGGATGTGCTTTTTATAACGGAAACCTGGATGTCTGCGGGTGAGTCTTCTGCTTTTACAGAGCTTTTGCCTCCGGAGTGCAGTTTCATTAATTCTCCACGGACCATGGGTCGTGGAGGAGCTATAGCGACTGTCTTTAGGAGCAGTTTATACTGCAAACCCACGCCGTCTATCTCATTCTCCTCCTTTGAACTGAGCCTGTTTGAGCTGGGACGGATTAATCCTGTACTGTGTGCGGTGGTCTACCGACCGCCCAAGTACAACAAATACTTTATAAAGGAGTTCTCTGAACTATTGGCCGGTATCGTGACAAACTATGACAGCGTTTTAAATGTCGGGGATTTTAATGTGCATGTCTGTTGTGTCTCTAAACCACTAGCTAAAGACTTTCTTGATGTTTTATATGCTTTTGACTTCATACAACATGTCTCTGGCCCCACGCAAGAGCATGGGCACACATTAGACCTAGTCTTATCCCATGGTCTGCCCATTTCAAATGTCAATGTGTGTGAGGCAGCTTTATCGGATCACCTGCCTGTGCTATTTGATTTGATTCTGCCCTGTCATAGTCTTAAACAGTGGTGTAGTGGGCGTTGGACGCGGGGGTACGCCGTACCCCCACTTATTTGGAGCATCTTTTTTGTAATAGTCTAATAAATATAAAATCATTGCCAGTCTTATCAGTTGCAAGTGTGTATTTGTTGTAATAATGACAAAAACATAATACATTTCACAGTAATTATAATAAAAAATAAAAACGATTTCCTTTATGATTTATGATTAGTCATCACGCTCGTTACCCGGCGGCGAGCTGGAGGTGTGTCAGTGACACACCAACGGCCAGCTTACCGCCCGCCGATTTTGCGGCAGCTCTTTCCCTCAAGAACGCTAACGAAAAAGCTCTATGATGGCAGGCAAACATTTTTTACTTGACTTCTTTTCTAAAAAGAATATAATTCACAAGAAGAAAGAGTCTAGCAGCACTGAAGCTACAAGTGAAGCTGCTACTAGTACTACAGTACATCATCAGAAGAGCCGCCTAAAGACGTGGATAATGCTAGCTAACGTGCACGTTAGCTGCGCTAGCAACGTTCCCCTGGCTAGCTCAAGCTCACCTTTCCCAGAGGTATGGACGGAGGAGATGTGGCGGAAGAGACATACCCGTGGATAGACTGCAAAGCTGGGAAACTGGGCTGCAAAGTTTGTTCATCCATATCTGATGTATCAGTCTTCAAAACGTAAGGTGTGTGTGTGTGTGTGTGTGTGTGTGTGTGTGTGTGTGTGTGTGTGTGTGTGTGTGTGTGTGTGTGTGTGTGTGTGTGTGTGTGTGTGTGTGTGTGTGTGTGTGTGTGTGTGTGTGTGTGTGTGTGTGTGTGTGTGTGTGTGTGAAAAAAGCAGCGCTGTCTGCTTATTTGCAATGTAGGCTAGGCCTAATCAGAATAATTTCCGGTCCAGATTCAATGTTTGCATTAGTAGGCTATATATATTTTTCGTTTTGTTTATTTAATAAGTTAATTTCAGGACAACTTTGGGAATTTTGTTTGTTTGTTATGAGTTTTTTAAATATATTTTAAAAGTGGAGATAGAGAGAGAGAAAAGCAGCGCTGTCTGCTTAGTTGCAATACTGTAGTTTATGCAATTTAGGCCTATACATTGTTTATGTAACGTATGTGCCAGTGTGTCCATGGTTTTGAGTCTGTGTGTGTTGAGCGCAGCGCCGTCTGCTTTTTGCAGTACAGTAAGTAAAGTAGGACTAAGCATACCGGTAGTTTCTGTAGACCTGTCTGCCCGTTTTGTGAGTGCACTGCGCGCGTGCGCACTTGTTTGGCATTGTTTGGGATGACCTAATTTAAAATAGCGTCCCCCCAGTAAAAAAATCTCCACTACACCACTGGTCTTAAATCATGCGCTCCTGTCCATCACGGTCGTATGATGAAACATTCCACTGCTGCTAGTTTCTCCCCTGCCTTTGTTAAATTAACACAGTCTGATACTATGTCCGCTGACTCCATGGACACTGAGCTATTAACCTCAGCCTTTCTCTCTTCCTGCACTGGAGCTCTTGACATTGTTGCTCCCCTGAAACTCATGCGCCCCAAAGTTAAATCTGAACCCTGGCTCAATGACGTCACTCGTGCTGCCAGGCGTGAGTGCCGGCAGGCTGAGCGCAGGTAGAAGAAGGACAAGCTTCATGTAACTCGTGACATTTTGAAAGAGAGTTGGAGAAAGTATCAGAGCACTGTAAAAGCTGAAAAGATGAGTTACTTTTCTGATATTATTTCTAGTAATTTAAACAAACCTCGTGTTCTCTTTAAAATAATCGATGCTATGTTAAACTCTCCTTTATCCACTTGTATTGATGCTTCAACTGAGATGTGTGAACAATTCCTCTGCTATTTTATAGACAAGATCTCCACTATTAGAGCCAGTATCTCACCACCCTCTTTTGACCCTTCATTGACTTCACATGCACTGCTGTCTTCCAGCAGTTTGGACCTGTGTCGTTGTCATCTCTCAGTGACATTGTTGCTAAATTAAAACCCTCATCTTGTCCCACAGACCCAGTCCCTCCTCGACTTTTTAAAGAGGTATGGGACACTATTGGACCTAATGTCCATAACATTATAAATAGCAGCCTAGAGTCCGGTTCTGTGCCAGTTTATTTCAAACAAGCGGTTGTGGCACCCCTGATAAAGAAAACTAATCTGGACACTTCTGTCTTCTCTAATTACAGACCCATCTCGAAGCTTCCTTTTATTTCAAAGATATTGGAGAAAACCGTACTCTTACAGCTGCAGTCTTTTATACATGCACACAATATTTTCAATATTTTTCAATCCGGTTTTAAAGCGCTTCACAGTACTGAGTCTGCCCTTCTAAGAGTGTTCAATGACCTCCTGGTCACTACAGACTCTGCCATCCTTATGCTCTTAGACCTCACAGCTGCTTTTGATACGATTGACCACTCCATCCTTATCTCTCGTCTAGAGCACTGTGTAGGTATCAGGGGTGCTGCCTTAGAGTGGTTCAGGTCCTATCTGTCCAAGAGATCTTTCTCTGTTACGCTTGGTGACTTTACATCCTCTTCTGCCCCCTTATCCTGTGGAGTTCCCCAAGGTTCTATTTTGGGGCCTATTTTATTTTCCTTATACCTTCTCCCCCTTGGACTGATTTTTAGAAAATATGGCGTCTCCTACCACCTTTATGCGGACGACTCCCAATTATATCTACCCCTAAGAAAAAACACCAGCTCTCTGATGCCCCTGGTTGACTGTCTTAATGACAAAAGGCCTGGATGGCGCTACACTTTTTAAATATTGTTAGGAGATATAAATGTTAATTAGGCCGCATTTCCAAATCTCCTCTCGTCCCTACAAGCCGTTATCTTACAGGAAGGAAACCCAGAATCGTTTAACAGTAATCCACTTTAATGGTAATATACAATGCAATACAATCAAATACATTACCATACACAACCATATCGTATCATATGTGTAAATGTCAGGAGTTTGGCCTACTCCTGGCTCCTGCCCACAGGCCGCCAGACCTCCTGTCCCAGCGACTGGTGAAGAGAGAGGGAGAACAGCAAGCCGGCTAGGCTTTCATACCAAAATGATACAGGAGGGGGTGGAGTTTAAGGACAACTGGTCCAATCATCTCAAACAAACACCTCTGCCCCTCACTGTCTCCTATTTCTGCAGCCTCCACACATCCCCCCATCCCATTCCAGAGACCACCGTGGGGTCTTGTTCCAGCTCCCCCACAGCAATAAAACCCTTCACAGTTTGCTTACTCAAATCATTTTCAAGCTTCTTCACAGTTTGCATGAATACATACAAATATTTCCCTACAATTCCCTCTTTTGCACTCTTAAAAAAGAGAGTGCAATTTACACAAGGCACTTGCAAAAAACTGCATCCTTGTCTGCTGAGTCTCCATACTTTTTATTCTCAGTGTCCACAGTGAAGGGCACTCCGTCCAGGCTCTCGTTGCAGATGACGCAGCGGAAGCAACCGGGGCGGTAAGACTTCCCCAGGGCCTGCCGGCCTGCATGTCCATGATTAGATGTCCACCTGCGTTGCACTTGTCTGCAGACTGCTGGAACCCAGAGTACAGAAAGTCCTCTTCACAGAAAACCCTTCCTGCGTCATAGTAGAACGCCTTCCCTCTCAGCCTTCGACTACAGGCGCTGCAGGTGAAGCAGCTGTCATGGTAGAGGCTGCCCATAGCTTGGCAGGCCTGGCTGGCTCCATACACCGTCTTGTTGCACTTAACCCACACTCCTGTTTCAGCGGAGAGTGGAGTCCCCTCTGATCTGCTGACGGCGGCTTCTGAGTCGATGCTGAATAGATGTCCTCCCGATCTTCCTTCTCCGGTCCGATGATGATGCCTCCCAGTCGACCTCCATGATGAGAGCCCGATCCGTCCTGATGTCGTCTAGGGTCCTCGCAGGTGTTTTCCCCCGCCGCCCACTGGCTCCGCACAGTGGTACCAGTTGTCCCCCTTTCCTTGTAGGCGGACGGCACGGGATGTCCTCTGGGTCACTCGGTCGGGGCCGGAGAGCCTGGGGTTGACAGTCAGCCTCCTGCGTCTCGGGTCCCTCTTTCGGCGTCCGCAACCTGTGTGGAGAAATCTGATACAAATCCCTCAAGCCTACGCTCCGGGCTCTGGGGCCCTCGGCTGTTTAACCCACCAGTGCGTGGCAACTTGGAGCCTGTTGGTGGGGTATCTTAAAACAACAGACGTGTGTGCACAGGTTTTCTAAATTAATTGTGCTGCTTCAGAATCTTGGACTGTGCCCACTAAATAAGAACCCCAACATCTTTAGGTAAACTAAATAACATATTTCAATAGCTCTGAATTTCTGACAAGCATCTGTATTTATTTTTAAATGAAATCCCTGAGATCCCATTAAAAATCTAAAAATACGATTTGAACTGTTAATGTTTCTGGTAAAGAAACACACTAATCTTATGGATTCAAAAACAACCAAAATCACAATACTAACAAAGTGAATGGCTTCCTGGTGATACTGCTTCTACCCGTCAGTGCTTAGATATTATCCCACTGAAAAAATGAATACAGAATTCCCACCAACTGTCATCAAATGTCTTTCTAAATGTAGATGAAATGTATATCCCCATAATGACCTAAACAATAAAGTCTATGGCTTTTACTTCTTTACCAGACTAGTTACATGATGTTGTCCAAATCACATTGTGTCTCATTACATTACTATGTTTTAGCTTAACTGTAAATATGTTCTTCCTACATTTCAAACCTCAGTTACTTTAATACCTGTTGAAACATTAGTTGACACATTACTCACCGGTCAGCCTCTCCAGTATTTCATTCTGGACTTACATCTCTCTGGTAGCCCCTTGGCCACTGATTCTCTACCTGTGTTACCTGCTATAACTCAATCAATACTAGAGACATGTCAACATTCACCAAACAGCCTCTTATCCCCAAATATGGAGCAGGTCAATTCTAAAACTGTCAATCAATGGTCAGATTGAACAATGGAGTTGGGCAGCAGGTTCCTTTCAGTCCCTAAATGAAAAATGTACATTGTAAAGTTTACACTCCCCCTTTTTTACACATTCTCTCATGTGTAAACAAAAACCTGTATGGGAAGAAAACCTTCAGGTCATAATGGATTATAAGACAATACCAAACATTTTTCCCAGTAAACACTTGAGAGTGTTTCTCTCCATCATTCAGTCCTAAAAGAAACAGAATTCCAAATTTCCTAGTTTGAGTTTCACATTCTGCAAACAGCCACCTCCTGTGGGAGTGAAACATCATCAACCAGATTAGATATGGTTTCCCCTTTTGTGCAATGTTAGGAAAGCTCTCATTTCACACATTATTATCACACAAAAATAATGTGTTAGTCCAAAACATGCTTGATTAGTCATCGTTTCAAATCATGCAGTTGCACTGATCAGGTGCAGACATACACACACTCACACTGTCAGGTTGTAAAGTCAGGTTTGGTCAGGTTCACCGCAGAGTCAGTCATTGACAGTGCCTTCCCAAGTTACCCTGTCGGTCAGTTGGTCTCAGTCTTTTTGGCCATGTGTTGTGCTCTGCAGAGACTTTGATGTTCCAGCACAGGCCAGCATCCTCCGTCTATACAAATCTGTATATATGGAGCGCCATCATTTATTAATTCACAATTACAACTATAATGTTCAAGATATCTCCAACCCCTCCTTGCTGTTTCCTACATTCCCTGAAAAGTGTCTAGCCAAAAAAATGTCACTTCCTTATTGTACTATTACTATTACTGCAATTCATTTACACCTAATTAGTTTTAAAATGACTAATAGATCTATTTCAGAAACATGTGTACATCACTATCTTGTGTCAAAACATTACTAGGATCTGTAAAGCTCTGCTATTTATTCCATAACTCATTCTATCAATTTATCTTCAATTCTGATGCACTTAAAGAACAATGTTACCCTATTTCACAGTGCGTGGAACTCTGGGTGTCTGAACATGAAACCAGTACCTCAAATTGAAATACTATATTTTGTTTAGAACCAGCTTTCCCTTCAACATGACCTATATAAATAAATATTTATCTGATCTTATAGAGCTGTTACTAAAACTCTCCCTTTGAACTGATCAATACTGTAACAAATTAAAACACTACCAAATTCACACACGAATAAAAAATCCAGTGCATACTTCCTTCATGCCCCCCCCCTTTTTTTTTTTTCTTTTTTTTTTATCAGTGTGTATTAGACTGATTTTCCACTTCCCTTTAATAGTTCCCCTCTTTTCCGCTATTTTTATTTACCAATTGACTAATTTATGGTCCATACATCTTCTTATCTTCACTTATTTATCAAGTCAATTCAAGTTCTTTACAATACATTAGTAGATACCTTGTGGAGTCTTCACAATAACTAATCCCCTCTAGGATATGAAATCCATTCATCTTCAAGCAGATACTATGTCCTTATTTATGTTTTGTTCACGATAACAATGGTATAACAACCACATGTCATCCATTCTGGTCCACCTAAAAACCAATGTTAAACTCTTTAGCAGTGTGTGGAACCCTGGATGTCCGAACATGCAACCATTCCTCCCTCCTTTATCAAGGATTTAAAAACAGAAGTCATTTCATATTTCCCATGGTAATAACTATGCTACAATGGTGAAATCAATTATTTAGATTGGAATACTATATCTGGCTTGGCACCAGCTCTCCCTTTAACATAAAGATTTGTCTTATAGAGTGGTTCCTAAAACTATCCCACTACTTTATTCACACGTGAATAAAAATGTCAAAGAATATTATGTTAACCTGATGAAAAGGTTGAAGAATATGGTTGTATTCTGAACCCTCAGTGTGTTCTCATTTTACTCTAATAGTTTACTGCTATTTTTAATTTAATAAATCTTTCTGCCTTTACGTATTTATGCTTTAAATGTGCGTTTTGTGAATAAGTGTGTTTATGTGCAAACTCACTCATTCCCGTTTTCCTTTTCTCCTCCTCTGGTTTTCTCAAGCCGTGACCCCGGCCTCCTCACTTCTAATCGACCATGCCAACTCCTCTGATTCTGTGTTCTCTTCAGTCCATCAGCTGTAACTTCATCCGCTGTCAGCCATTGGCCCAGTTACCTCTGCATGCCCCATCTTGCACTGCTTTGCATTTTATCCCCTCCTTTACAGTCTCTCTGCCGTTTTTATGGAGGGCAGATTCTGCTCTCATCTCCCACACTTTGCTCTTGTGCTCAGCTTGGAACTTCATGGTCCTGTCTGAGGGACTGATGAGCGTAGATCTCTGCCTGTCAGCATGCTGTCTGGTTCTGGATGCCACAGGTGGAGATAGTTCTGGCTGCAGTCTTGTTGTTGTCGTTTCAGCTCTGGTTCTCTGTCTGTTCGATGGAGAAGGAGGAGTTTCCTGTTGGGTTAGGTCTTTTTTCTGCTTGGAGGGTCGGGATCGAAGCCTTTTCTAACTCAGAGGGGGAGTCCAGGTCTCGGGACGCATTACCTATAAAAAATCTAGCACACTGAGGTTAAATAAATCCAACCCTTTCCACTCTGACTCTTTGTAATCATACTATCTGTCTTAATTGTTAAATGCCATCTAAACAACCTAATTGATGTCTACAAATGATATTACAAAAACTCACTCTAAAAATTGTTTCATCCATTGCTACATATGTACCCAACATAACTATTTCAGGAAAACATTTTCTCCTATACATTGAAAAACGTACATGTTTCCAGCATCACATATTCCACACACTACGAAAGAACATCTACATATTTTCTCCAATATTTTAAGCTAGTTTCTATAGCAAGATTATCATGTGTGACATAATAATCAGATGTCTTGTTTGCTAACCAAAAATATTAAACTTTAAAATGTCTTTTGGCCAGTTGAAGTCCTGCTTACTTCATCCTTAAACTCTACTTTAATTTGAAACCAAAAAAGGTCTTCCTTCTCCACCATGATCCTATCTCTATATCAAAGTCCAGACAAACTGATGATTTATCTTTATAAACCATGAGGAATGACTCATAAAACACTATTCTCCCTTACTTCAGTTCTAAATCAAATGAGCCAGACAGGAAACCCCCTTTAACCACTTGCTTATCCTATTATTTTGATCAAAGTGGTGTTACAAGCAGGTTAGATCTGTAATGAATTCAAATCAATATTTAAAGACGCAATATAAGTTAAATATATTGTTAAGGTAATTACTGTTTTATTGTGAAGGCATCTCTGGCGAACAGCGGCCTTTGGCTTTTATTTTGAAAGGCCGTTCCGGAACAGCCGTGTTCCTAGAAACACGGCAAGTTGACAATCGTTCTAATGCATTAACTATAGTCGTGAAAGAGACAAGGAGGGGGAAGGCGTGTGGAAGCAAGCAATGAACTGAAAATGCCACCAATCCTGTTTTAACGTGATGGCGCACATTGAAAACCTAAACGCCTTGTCATAACTGACAAGCGTTCAAAAACCTTTCTGCTTATCCCTTAGGCCACTACTTTTTGTCTTATTCATAACCTAAAAATACAATTGTGATGAATAGCTTGCTTTTGTATCATTACATTTACCAACATAAAACAAGGTCTGTACTAATCAACAATGACAACCCACAGACAGCTCATTTAGTTAAATATACGCAATATATTGACTTTGCTTTTATTTATCTGACTTAATTAACGTGCTTCCCCCCCTTTCAGCCACTAGATGGCAGCAGCAGAGCACAAATGAGCTTCACTCTTCTGAGCGAATGTCTGATTATCACAGACAATCGGTCACACAGATTATTCAGGTAAAAATCACACAGATTTATTCCCCGTACAGTTTGTCCGGCTTGATAACTTGCTTCATATGTCGTCACGCAGGACTCTCTGCCTACCTTGCGATCAACGTTATGTTTACGTCAGCCTTTCAAATTAATTTTTACAGACAAGGGAAACGGGAGCCGGTCTCGTCACAATGTAGGTGACGTTAGCGCTCTCTCCCAAGGATTTAACAGATAAAAGTCCGCTGACACTTTCGCTTATTTGGTATTGGACTCTTATTTTACCCCCAGTTATAAACGGCGGACCGATCAGAAATATCGATCATCCAGGTTTCGCCGTGTGGGACTCACACCGCACATCCCACGAACTGCACCGCTCCTACGCCACTTCAGGACTAAACTACCTGAAGATCCACGCTAAACTGCTCTAATTTCTCGTTACGCAGGACTCTCTATACCTGGCGATCAACGTTCACGTGTTTTATATAACTTTCCTAACATGGTATAAAATATGCATTGTATACTCCATTCAAACTTCAAAAACACTCTGAAACGCCTACAGACAATCCCACAGGGCCCTGCTATTGTCCGAGGCGTCTAAAAGTGCTTGTTCCCGACCCAGTGTGGTCCTCTGAATCCTTCCACAGCTCATGTTTATTCAGCGTCGAGTCACCATTTGTTAGGAGATATAAATGTTAATTAGGCCGCATTTCCAAATCTCCTCGCGTCCCTACAAGCCGTTATCTTACAGGAAGGAAACCCAGAATCGTTTAACAGTAATCCACTTTAATGGTAATATACAATGCAATACAATCAAATACATTACCATACACAACCATATCGTATCATATGTGTAAATGTCAGGAGTTTGGCCTACTCCTGGCTCCTGCCCACAGGCCGCCAGACCTCCTGTCCCAGCGACTGGTGAAGAGAGAGGGAGAACAGCAAGCCGGCTAGGCTTTCATACCAAAATGATACAGGAGGGGGTGGAGTTTAAGGACAACTGGTCCAATCATCTCAAACAAACACCTCTGCCCCTCACTGTCTCCTATTTCTGCAGCCTCCACACATCCCCCCATCCCATTCCAGAGACCACCGTGGGGTCTTGTTCCAGCTCCCCCACAGCAATAAAACCCTTCACAGTTTGCTTACTCAAATCATTTTCAAGCTTCTTCACAGTTTGCATGAATACATACAAATATTTCCCTACAATATAAATGAGAGCAAAACTGAGGTAATTGTGTTTGGACCAAATGGTGATGTCCCTTCCATTGACCTGGGTTCCCTGCAACAGTATGCAAAACCCATGGTCACAAATCTGGATGTCAAAATCGACAGTGCTTTTAAATTAGATAAACAGATAAACTCTGTGGTTAAATCCAGTTTTTATCACTTGAGGCTCCTGTCCAAAATCAAACCGGTTTTATCCTTTTTAAACTTTGAGCGTGTAATTCATGCCTTTGTTTCAACTCGTTTAGATTATTGTAATGCACTTTATGCCGGCCTAAATAAGACTTTGCTGGCCCGCCTGCAGCTTGTACAAAACGCTGCGGCGTGGCTGCTTACAGGAACCCGCAAGTTTGACCACATCACACCAGTTATGGCTTAGCTCCACTGGCTTCCTGTCCATTTTAGAGTCCATTTTAAGATTTTATTGTTTGTTTTTAAATCTCTTAATGGGCTGGCCCCAGAGTACATCTCCGACCTCTTACAGGTGTACACCCCCTTGAGGTCTGCTGATCAGCTGCTGCTTGTAGTCCCAAAAACAAAGAAAAAGACCAGGGGAGACCGAGAGTTCTCATCGGTAGCCCCCAGGCTCTGGAACGACCTGCCCCCTCATGTTAAATTGTCGCCCACTCTTAAAGCTTTTAAGTCCCGCCTAAAAACCCACCTCTTTTCCCTCACTTACCAGTCAGTCTGAGCTATGTCATACCTATTTGTATGCTTTTACTGTCTGTCCTTAGCCTTTATGTGCCTTGTATTTATTCTTATGTGTGCTTTTTTATCTTTTCTTATGTGTGCTTTTTATCTATTCGTGTAATATTATATTTTATTATAATGTTATGTTCATTGTAAAGCACTTTGGCAAACCCTCTGTTTTTAAACTGTGCTATATAAATAAAGTGGATTGGATTGGATAAGAGATTATTTTAAGTTCTTTAACTTCAGTACTCTCTCTCAAAATGATAATGTGCATTATGTTTTAATTATACTTCTTATCATTCAGAAGCTTTTTGTGTGTGTTTATGTTTTACTGAGTGCTTATAGGCAATTTCCATCCCAGTATTCAGTTAACTATTTATTTTCTGTGCACATTACATAGACAAGCTAATATTCTACCTACTGCTTGGGGCTTTGAGTCTTCAAAATGTCCAATGTCACAGACTGGGACTTACTTTAGAGTCAGTTGTATTTACATTCAGTATGACTTGTTATGATTTAATGTGAAAGAGTATACTGCTCAATAAATAATGATCACTTCACCACCTCTCTTGACATCTAGGCGCTTGAGAGTGAGTCAGAGGCAGAACACAGGGACAGTGGAGAGAGGTCCGTTGCTGAGGTGAGTGATGAAAGGGAAATGACAGTTTAGAGTAAATTGTGATGTGGATTCTCATCCCAGAGTGTTTAGGAAATCAGTGGGGATATTGAACAGGAAGCATTTCAGTCAAGGGGCATCATATGACCAATATAGACAGAAGAGCAACATTTAAGTCAATGATACCATTCCTAGGTGAACTTAACATCTGTATGGAGTCAGATCAGTCTCAATATTAATAAATGCTCACAGAAGGATTCACAAATGTATTTTGCGATTTATATATAAATGACTCTCCACAACAATATCTCTCAATGCACTCACAAATATTTATTATTGTATATAAATGTAAAAAAAATGGGCATTTAAACTGCTTTTCTTGTGAACCTCTGCATTTGTGTTTTGTTTTTTTGAGACTTCCCTGACGGAAATGACATGCATATTTTTTTAACAGGAAAATATGGAAATTATAACTGATTGTGGTTTTCTTTTACCTTACTTAAAACAAGAAATATTTATATGTCAGAAATATGCCTATATTTGTGAAACTTTTTTTATCTGTGGATTTTTGTACATTTATATGCAACAATAAATATGTTTGTGTGCATTGAAAAGTATTTTTATGGAGAGAGTCATTTATATATAAATCCCGAAATACATTTGTGAATCCTCGTGTGCATTTATTAATATTGAGACTGATCTGACTCCATACATCCTAGGCTATGCTCACTTTCAAACTGTAAATCCACAATGCACCCTCAAATCATTGTAATTTATTTACACATAATGGCAGAGAGTGTAGTCAAGTGCTTTGAAACACAGCCCGGCGTCAACATATGATACACAATGCAAATATTATGTTTTAGAACATAAACTCAAGGTTTAGCATCCAGAATACCGGAAATCTATTTTTTTTTCCGTGGGGGAGGACCCCCATCTGTTAAAAATGTCCCCCCCACATTCAGGATGCTTCCTACGCCCATGCATGTAAGCATGGTATGGATCATAATCCATTACTCGAGAAGACTCAGTATCACCTGTGTGCAGCTTACAAAAAACAATTGTGAGAAACAGATGTTATGCAGGAAATGTATACCTTTGTTGAAAAACAAAGCATATCTGATGCAGGAGGAAAAGCTTCATCCCCCTCAACACCTGAGTTACTACCGATGGCATAGCATGAATGATAGTGGGTGTCTGAGGGTGTCATTACTGAGAAATGTCAAACAAAATCAAAACCTTACATTTCAAAACAGGTTTGCATCCCTCCACTTAAGGTGACATTATCATTGGAAACAATAAAATCTGATTGTTTCGACGTAGAATCTATAAATTGAATCGTTAGAGCAGAACAGAATGGTCGTGTTATAGCCTGAGTTTCGTGCAGCCTCCAGCTTTACCAGGTGGAAACATTGTCCATATAACGTGAATACATGCAAAATTAGAGAGTAAGAGGCCCCTGACATTAGGCCTATACTAAAAATAGTAGGGGCTTTTAACAGCTTGCAAACCTACAGGCATCCCCTGCATAGCAGTATGAATAGCCTTAAAAAACAACCCACTCTGTGGTAACGAGAGTCATGTATCTGAACCAAATGCCCTAAGTGAAGCCGTTAGTCTCATCTGACTGACCCAAGGGTTGGTGCTGGTGTGACAGGGAGGCTTCCAAGTGTTCAAAGCAGATGTCAAGCTTTCAGTTCATGGCTCGGTGGGGGGGAGCAGACCCACGTGAGACAGTATCAACGGCTGTAATGTTCAGTGTGAGGAGCGTCATTCTCTCTGGGAGCAGGAAATGGTATCCATTCTCGGACCAGACCATTAATGTCATGTAGAGCAGCCATAGCATCTCTGTGACTGCACTCAGCCGGACTATAGCAGGGTAGAACTGGGTGACTCTTAGTGAACAGCACAGCCTCACCTAGTGTCAGCAGAAAGTATTACAAATAATGATTACAAAAAAATGCAAAAAATAAATAACAAAATATATAAAATATATTTTAAGATCATGTTTATTCATCTGATTCGTCTGTATATTGCTGTTTTAGTATGTGTTCTTCTAATTAGTGTCTACAGTGTGTGCATATTGAGCTGTTTAGAGCCATGTGGGACAAAACCCGATCCTGCCCCTCCCTCTCACTGTCTAAGTGAACGGTGACTGTAAAACTACACTGCGCATGCTCAGAGTATTTTCCTATTTAATGTGTGTGGCAAAAAAATAATGACCATAGGGGCATTGAGCTGCCATCCCCACCATACGTCATCTCACATCATTCAGAGCTGATTGGCTGTAAGTATGTGTGCCGCGAAAAGTGTGGTGTGTGAAGAGGAGGAGAGAGACGCGTCCTAAAACCAGGAAGTAAGCTGCGCATGGCTTCCCTCCACAAAAAAGCAATGACATTTCTCCATGGGATTTTAGAAAATAGCTCAAAATAAGATCTGTGGGAAACATACCTGTTAGATAAATGCACGTTTTATTCAGCCGGATAATATCCACATGTCTACCCTACTTTTATCATTTTCTATAGATAGACTTTTGAAACTACAAGAAGATAAGGAGGACTTTTACAAAAAAGTAAGAGATTTTTGTCCAGAAGGATAGGCAAATGGACTTCATCTTCAAGTCAAGGTAAGACCGCAATTGTATTGAAAATGGGATCTTACTAAGAGAGAAGAATTCAATATTTAAATGATCAAATAAAAAAAATGTGGGTATCCTTTTGTTGAACTGTCTGTTTAAAATTAATCAAAGCATCAGACAAAAAAAGCTTTTGAAAATAATATATTTTGATTTAGGTCCAAATATAATATTTGTAAACTTGAAAAGTCAGTGCCAGTGCCTCACCAGCCATGAACCTCACTGCAGAAGCTTATATATAGACATCTACGTTTTTTGTGCCCCACCACTTTTGTACATATAAAAACGCCACTGCGAGCACAGGACCCCCTCCTTGGCTGTCTACAAATAAAGACGGCTCATTTTAATTCTCCCCAAATATATTGTTAGGAACCTTGACTCAATAGCTTGGAGGACTCAAATGCACGACCCAGAGACAAAAAGGTTTTGAAGAAAAAAATAGTCTTTACTTGCAAATAAACAAAATCACTCTTTTAGAGGAATGAACAAACTGACAAACGTAAAGCGCTCTCGTGGAGGGCAAAAGGCAAAACACTGACTTTCATTAAACAATGGCTTAGATCTTACTTCTTGGAGCAATGAACAAGACCAACCGACAACTAACAAGGGGAGACAGGACAATATATACATGAGGTAAGTGGGCACAGGTGGAAACAATCAGGGGCGGGGCAGACACTGATGATGGCGGGAAAAGAAACCAGAGCAGGAAGTAAAGGGACCTGGAATGAGACAAGGTGAGGACAAAATAAAACAGGAAGTGGAACATAAACTAAACTAACATGACAAAACTTAACATAATTGACGGGACACAACAGTACCCCCCCTTCTAGGGCCAACTCCTGACGGCCCAGGCTGCTCAGGGTGACGATCATAGAAGTCACTGATGAGTGTCTTGTCCACAATGAACGTTGAGGAGACCCACAAACGCTCCTCAGTGCCGTAACCCTCCCAATCAACCAAGAATTGTCGTCCTCGGCCCCGTTTGCTGACCGCCAGAAGTCTCTTGACTGTGTACACCGGGCCACCTTCAATGATCCGGGGTGGTGGAGGGGGCTTGGAGGCGGGAACCAGAGTGCTCTCTCGAACTGGCTTGAGTTTGCTCACGTGAAACGTGGGATGGACCCTCAAAGATCTGGGGAGTTTGAGGCGCACAGAGACAGGGTTAATGACTCTTGAAATTGGGAAAGGACCCACAAACCTCGGTGCCAACTTCTTGGAGTGAACGTGTAGGGGTAGATCCTTGGTGGAGAGCCAGACTTTCTGGCCCGCCCTGTAGAGGGGAGCCGCACGCCGGTGACGATCCGCCGCTGACTTCATCCGGGTCGAGGTCCGGAGTAGCGCCTGCCGAGCACCGGCCCAAACCCGCCGACAGCGTCGGACCATGGCATTCGCGGATGGAACCTTGACTTCTTCCTCATTAGCAGGGAAGAGAGGAGGCTGGTACCCATTAGCACACTGGAAAGGGGAAAGACCCGTGGCAGCCGAGGGGAGAGTGTTGTGGGCATACTCTATCCAGGTAAGGTGATCGCTCCAAGTGGTCTGCTTCTGGGACACGAGGCACCTGAGGCATGTTTCGAGGTCTTGGTTCAGGCGCTCTGTCTGACCGTTGGACTGCGGGTGGTAACCGGAAGATAAGCTGACGGTGGCGCCGAGGAGCTGGCAAAACTCCTTCCAGAAGTTGGAAATGAACTGTGGTCCTCTGTCGGAAACTATGTCACTGGGGAAACCATGGATTCTGAACACGTGAGTTAACATGACCTCTGCCGTCTTCTTGGCAGAGGGAAGTTTGAGCAGGGCAATGAAATGTGCCATCTTTGAGAAACGGTCTACCACCGTCAGGACGGTAGTGTTACCTTTGGAGGGCGGTAGTCCAGTCACAAAGTCCATGGAGATGTGCGACCATGGTCGCTGAGGCACTGGGAGGGGCTGGAGAAGACCCATCTGGGCCCGGGACGAGGTCTTATTCCGGGCACACACTGGACAGGCCGCCACGTACTCGGAGACCTCTTTTTTCATGGCCGGCCACCAGAACCGCTGCTTTATGGCAAACATTGTTCGTCGGACGCCCGGATGGCATGTGAACTTGGACGTGTGAGCCCAGTGGATTACCTGAGAGCATAAAGACACAGGGACAAACAAGCGGTTGCCTGGACTCTCGCTGGGTGCCGGGCTCACAACATTCGCCTGCTTCACATCTGTTTCTATCAGCCATGTTAGCGACCCAACCACACAGTTCAGTGGAAGGATTGATACTGGTTCCTTGGCATTATGTTCAGGCTCAAAGAGACGAGACAGTGTGTCTGGCTTACGGTTTTGTGTACCGGGCCGAAAAGACAATATGAAGTTAAATCTGCTGAAGAACAGAGTCCACCGGGCCTGACGTGAATTTAGTCGCTTGGCTTTCCTAACATATTCTAAATTCTTGTGGTCAGTCCAAACAAGAAAGGGTTGCTCCGCCCCTTCTAGCCAGTGTCTCCACTCCTCCAAAGCTGCTTTGACAGCTAGTAACTCGTTGTTTCCCACATCATAATTTTTTTCAGCTGAGGTCAACTTACGCGATAGATAGGCACAGGGGTGCATCCTGTTATCCTCGGAGGATCTCTGGGACAACACAGCCCCGATGCCCTCGTTGGATGCGTCAACCTCAACCACAAACTGTCTCTGGGGATCCGGAACAGTGAGTACAGGTGCCGTGGTGAATCTCTTCTTGAGGCATTGGAAGGCGGACTCGGCCTGGGAGGTCCACTGAAAGGGGACTTTAGAGGAGGTGAGAGCATGCAAAGGTGCGGCTACAGAACTGAAGTTGCGTATAAACTTCCGATAAAAGTTGGCAAACCCCAGGAATTGCTGAACCTTTTTGCTGCTATCAAGAGTGGGCCAGTTGGCCACCGCACTGACCTTGGATGGATCCATCTGCACCTGATTGGCGGTGACAATATAGCCCAGAAAGGAGACAGTGGTTGCATGGAAGTCGCACTTTTCAGCTTTCACATACAACTGATTCTCAAGAAGCTTCTGGAGAACTTGGCGGACATGCATGACATGAGACTGACTATCTGGGGAGAAAATCTAAATATCATCCAGATACACGAAAACAGAAACATTCAAATACTCTCTCAAAAAGTCATTTACCATGGCCTGAAATACAGCAGGAGCATTACATAGTCCAAAAGGCATGACCCGATATTCATAATGTCCGCTTGGGGTGTTGAACCCCGTTTTCCACTCGTCTCCCTCTCTAATCCTGACGAGGTGATAAGCATTCCTGAGATCGAGTTTGGTAAAAACTTTAGCTGTTTGAAGCAGTTCAAATGCTGAAGACATCAGCGGGAGTGGGTGGCGGTTCTTAACAGTTATTTTGTTCAATGGGCTGTAGTCAATGCATGGCCTGAGCGACCCATCCTTCTTACTCACAAAGAAGAATCCTGCACCAGCAGGTGACGAAGAGGGCCGGATTATCCCCGTTTTCAACGAGGAGGAGATGTAATCGTCCATGGCCGCACGCTCCGGTCCCGAGTTGGAGTATAAGCGCCCCCTAGGGATGGGTGCGCCAGGCAGCAGGTCGATGGCACAGTCAAAAGGACGATGAGGGGGCAGTGACAGAGCTTTGGTTTTATTAAAAACCTCCTTAAGGTCATGGTAGCATGAGGGGACCTTGGAAAGGTCAGGAAAATATGAGCTTCTAACCGAAAATGCAACGGTTTGTGGGATTCTACAGGACTGTTCACAATTCCCTCCCCATCCCTTAATTTGTCCTGAACCCCAAACAATCTGTGGGTTATGTGTCTTTAGCCAAGGAAACCCCAAAATCAGTGGATGTTGTGCTGAATTGAATAGATGAAACTGCATTATCTCTACATGATTATTATCAATTGTTACTTGAATGGGTTCCGTACAATCAGTTACTTTACACATTAGTCTGCCATCTAGGGCGCTGGCATTGACAGGATGCTTGAGAGGGACAGTCTTAATATTAAGGCGTTTAGCTAAACCCCAGTCTATGAGGCTTTCATCAGCCCCAGAGTCAATTAGCACCCCCAGAGTATGTGTCTGACTGTTAGCTGTGACTTTAACCTGGGTGAGTGTGCGAGGAGGATAGTTAGAGGAAATCTTGCTCACCAACGCCCTCCTCATGGTTGGTGAGCATGCCCTTTTCCTGGGCATGTTGCCTGCTGGTGACCCGATTGGCCACAGTAAAAGCAACATTCCTCCTGCAGGCGGCGCCGTCTTTCCTCTGGAGAAATCCTTGTTCTCCCGAGCTGCATTGGCTCCTCCGGTGCCTGTGATGGCGCTGTTCCTGCTGGGCCTGATGAAGAGTGAAACAAGGGATCCCATGAAGGCTGCTTATCCAGAGAGCGCCCCTGGTGGCTTGGATGTCTTGTTGCAGTTCGGCGCCGTTCTCTCTCTCTTTCTCTGAGGCGGTTATCAACTCGGATAGACATGGAAATCAGCGATTCCAGGTCTTGTGGTAGTTCTAGTGGAGCCAGGTGGTCTTTGATGGTTTCAGATAGTCCATTCCGGAAGGCGTCTATTAATGCTGGGGTGTTCCAGCCACTGTCTATGGCTATGGTACGGAACTCTATGGCATAATCTAACACTGGCCGTGGGTGCTGTTTGAGCTGCATGAGTACACGGGTGGCCTCAGCGGCAGGTGAAGTAAGATCAAAAATCCTGCTCATAGTGTCTTTGAATGCTGTGAAAGATCCACATATACTGGAGTCTCTTGACCACTCCGCAGTGGCCCATGCGGCAGCTCTGCCAGTTAAATGGGAGACCATAAATGCTACTTTAGCCTCATCTGACACAAACGCGGCTGGGTTAAGTTTGTAGTGCAGGTCACACTGGACTAGGAAGGTTCTGCAGTTACCAGATTCACCTGAATATTTCTCTGGCGATGCCAACCGCAGTGGGACAGGAGAGAAACGGACCTCGGCCTGATTAGCAGCAGGATTAGTATCAGGTGGCGTAGCAGAAATCGGAGCTGTAGCAGTTGCCTCTAGATGAGTGAGGACTCTGTGGAGCTGTTCTGCCAGCTGGTTCACCTGCGACGTGACAGAGGTTTGGAAATCCTCCTGGCGATCTGAAAGGTCCTTCACTCCATGGCTAATGGTTTTTAGCTGCTCCTGGTGCTGATAGATGATGTTTCCCTGTGCAGACAGGGCAGTCTGGAGCGTCTTGGGATCGGCTGAGTCCATATTGGTCGGTTCGTTCTGTTAGGAACCTTGACTCAATAGCTTGGAGGACTCAAATGCACGACCCAGAGACAAAAAGGTTTTGAAGAAAAAAATAGTCTTTATTTGCAAATAAACAAAATCACTCTTTTAGAGGAATGAACAAACTGACAAACGTAAAGCACTCTCGTGGAGGGTAAAAGGCAAAACACTGACTTTCATTAAACAATGGCTTAGATCTTACTTCTTGGAGCAATGAACAAGACGAACCGACAACTAACAAGGGGAGACAGGACAATATATACATGAGGTAAGTGGGCACAGGTGGAAACAATCAGGGGCGGGGCAGACACTGATGATGGCGGGAAAAGGAACCAGAGCAGGAAGTAAAGGGACCTGGAATGAGACAAGGTGAGGACAAAATAAAACAGGAAGTGGAACATAAACTAAACTAACATGACAAAACTTAACATAATTGACGGGACACAACATATATTGAGGCTGAACCTGAACTTTGAATTCTCTGCTAAAATTGTGAATGCAGAATTAAAAATACTATGTAACTGGTTTGCAGTTAATAAATTATCCCTTAATGTGGCCAAAACAAATGACATGTTATTCAATACAAAGTCTGAGAGTAGAAATGACTGCATTATACGGATTTGCAATACAGAGATAGAAAAAGTTGGTGCTTGTTGACGAAAAACTCAATTGGAAGCACCATATAAAATATGTACAGACTAAACTGTCAAAAACAATAGGTATTTTGTATCATACTAAGAACATTCTTGAAGAAAAGATACTCTTTATAACAGTCTATTTCTCCCTTACACGCGTTACTTCGTTACTTTTATAAAATCAGTCATAATCACACTGACAGACAAGAGGGGTTTCCGCCACAGGTTTATATGTACGTAATCTGCGCGACTTGCGCGTCCACATCTCCACGTGCAGTGCTGCATAAACATGGCTGAGTCAGCGATAACTTTCGAGGGGTGGAGGTATTATTATATTATTTTGAGTTCGTCCGAAGAATAGACAGGAATGTGACGGTGAGGTGCAAACTGTGTCCAGGCCAGAAGCTGTTATCCACTGCTGCAGGGACGTGCACAGGTACGGGCTAATGTTGCCCGGGCATTACATTACATTACATTGCATTTAGCTGACGCTTTTATCCAAAGCGACTTACAATAAGTACATTCGACCAGGAAGACACAACCTTGAAGAAAACAGAATCATATAAGTACATCAGGTTTCATAGAGCCAAACATTTCAAGTGCTACTCAACTGGCTATAGATAAGCCAGTCCTTTATTAGTATAGAAGTGCTCTGTTAGCAGTTCTTTGTTAGTAATTCTATCGCTCAAAGTGGAGTCGAAAGAGATGAGTTTTCAGTCTGCGCCGGAAGATGTGCAGGCTTTCTGCTGTCTTGATGTCAATGGGGAGCTCATTCCACCATTTTGGAGCCAGGATAGCAAACCCACGTGTTTTTGCTGATGGGAACTTGGGTCCCCCTCGCAGCGAGGGTGCAGCAAGCCGTTTGGCTGATGCAGAGCGGAGTGCACGCTGACCTGCCCCTCTGGAGAGAGGGGCAACTGCTTCAAATCACTTGACATGTGACGTCCGAACCAGCAAATGCTTCATTTCCTGAATGAATCAACTCACTGGTTCGCCGTCCAATCAGGTGATTCAATGCACTGCCTCGTCTCGATTCTGACAGGTTGAAACAGTTTCAAATGTGAGCGCTTCAACACTTTATGACCGCTCTAAACAATGCGCAATGTGTGGGTTGTCATAGTTTGCGTTGTTGCTGTTGAGTTGTTGTTGGTATTGCATTTGAATTGTAGTATCATTATAGAGCAAGCCAGGAAGAAAGATAGGTCGTTTTGGCTCGGGAAACACTTCGAAATGTGGAGAAGTTGTGAACAAAAAGACAATGATAAGTATTATAAACATAGTTGAATATTTTAAGGAATAGATAGTGGGTAGAGCCAGCGGCCTGAATGCGGTGATGTCCTCCGCGCAGCTGGTTCAAAGCCCGGAATGAGTGTACTTTTAATCATTGCTTTTCAACTTTAATACTTTAATAACTGATAAAAGGCTCTCTCTCCTCCCAAATTCTTTTCCAGCGCTCTCTAGTCTCTTCTCAATAACCCAATACACACAACTGTCAATCTTTAATTGCAAATCGAACATGATATTCAGTCTTGGTGTGTGAGTGCATCGAATATTTTTCAAGGCAAAGATACGTTAAACCCACTGCAGCCTTGCACTTCGCCAGGAGAGGTCGCTGTAACTGAAGCTTCGAGAAATGAACCTATTTCCGACACAATTGTCCAAGTGGTTCGATGCTTCATTCAAAGCTTCATTTTGCCATCACTAGACAGAGGAGCTAGGAGCAGCAGTCCCGTTGTCATGAAGGGGGAAGCTAACTATATACAGAATATGTTTTTGTGGATCCAGGCTAGAAACATGTTCATTTTCTGATGTTAAAGGTGGGGTAGGTAAGTTTCAGAAACCGGCTCGAGATACACTTTTTGTTATATTCCATGGAATGCTCTTAACATCCTGATAGCAATGAATATCTGAAGTGCTTTGACAATAAATCCATAAAAAAATGTCATCTGTGGAAGCCGTAATACTGTAAAAAGTACAACCAATTGGATTGCCGCCCTGTCTGTCAGCCTTCTATCTCGTGCACGCACAAATGTATCTCGTGCCCTCATTGGGCGTGCCGTCATTGGGCGTGCATTGCAGCAGTACTTCAATGACTCGCCAGCAACAGGCGGCCACTTTCACCAGTCTGCTGACGTCATGTGCGCGTTCATGTGTGTTGGAGGAGGTTCTCTGTAAGGAAGTCTGAAGGAAGGGGCGGATTGTTTTCGGCTGTGTACTTTCAAATTTTAGTGCACTCGAGCCGGTTTCTGAAATGTACCTACTAGGGATCGACCGATATGGCTTTTTCAAGGCCGATACCGATACCGATTATTAGTAATCAAGAAGACCGATAACCGATATTTGGAACCGATATACATTTGCAGTAAAATCAGAAAATCTTGGTGTCAACATGTAGAATAACACAAACTCCAACACAACTCAACACAACTTCTTTGAAATGCATTTAAGCATATATTATATTTAATTAACTTTTAAACATCTTACAACTGGTTTCCTCTCTGTGCCCTTTTCTTTAGTGTAGTCATCTGCAATGAGTTAGAGAGTGTAGTGGAAATTTTTTATTATATCATCCTTATTATATCTTTCATATGCTTAAACCAAATGCTTCTTATTTCCTGATGTGCTTTCTACTATTATTATTATTATATTCTCTTATGGATTATTCCCAGGCTCTGCAAGGCCACAGCTGTTTTAGCCGACTGGGAGTCACACAAGAACCGTTATGCTATCTGCTCAAGGCCACTGGGTGTCTCATAAACAATCTGACCGTGTGAACACAAGAGTTATAACATTCCCACTCTTTTCTTATATAATCTCTGCTTCTTCATTGTTCTGCGCACTCTCGGGCAGACTTTCTTACACTCTGTCCGACTTGTGACATTAATTATTGTATCGTGTATTTGAAGCTTCAAATAAATAACCAAAAGACAGCTTTTCTCGATTCACCATTTATTTGTTTTGATCACTTTGACTTGTACTCTCCAGCCGTGTTTGGGTCTTAGATTTCCATAACAAATGGCGTTGTCGGCAGGATCTCTGTATGTTTGATTGGGAACACCTCTGGACACTGGTGGGTGCGCGCTCCGGGATCTTTGGATCTTCCTCTACCTCGACAAAAAAAAAACGTACGGGACGAGGGGACCAGCGCGAGGGGTGGAACCGATTGACTTCACGAGATCCAACGAACTAAAAGGGGCTTTCAATACTGGGTGAGATGTACAAAGTCTAAATTGTTTAAAGTTAAACGTAATTAAACTCCATGACATTTATGAGAGGGACTTCTCGAAAGTAGAGATATTTGGAATATCTGGCATCGACGGATGAAAAATAGTGTTTTGGTAACACGGAGTGTTTTGGTAACACTTTAAAAGACTTTGTTATGGGAGCAAAGCAGGGGAGGGGATTTGTACATTCTCCTGAGGGTCCGAATTGTGGATGTCATGCGAGCAAAATATGGTGAAGACAGTCTGTCTAAATTAAATATATGGATGGAAATGTTCGGATTTCCTAAGGGAGGTTTTTTTGAGTAAATTAAAAATCAAGAACCTAAAGAATAAATTACAAGAACATGAAGATGGAATGAAGGGTAAAAATAAAGTTAAAGTAAAAGACTTATTGAAAACTGGACACTCACAGAAAGTGTTTATAATACTGGGGAGTAAAAAAAAAAAGGCAGTTGGCCTTGGGCATTAAATAAAATATTAAGGTTGAAGATGAATGTGAAGAAAAGAAGGAAAATACATTATTTCCAAAAGACATGTAAACCCCAGACATCTCTGTGTCCTTCCATTGCAGGCCTGAATGACCTCTCCTCGACTGGGTATCCCTTCCCTCCTCCGGCGTACAACCCTGGCAATCTGGTTGGAACACCTCAACCACCTCCACTACAAGCCCCAGCCATGCAGTCAGCGTCAACTCCAAGCTCGACAACAGCGGGATAAACAAACCCGATGCCCTAGGAGACCAAGCAGGTGTTTGGGAGATAAACCTCAGTAATGCCTTTCTCAACGGACTCACAGACACAGCGCAAGCTAAACAAAATGCTGGCCGCTCACAATACCGAGGGAGAGGCAGAGGAGGTTTTTCCGAGACAGAGGACGAGAAGCAAGACCTTCAATTGACGAAAGATGTTTCAAGTGTTGAACATTGGATTATGGGACTGCTCACAGAACAGTGAGTGGAGGCAGAGGGGGACAGCAAGGGGGGGGCCCAATCGAGCGAGACGGAAATTCAGCCAGCAGCATCTAACCAGGGAAGTGACACACACACACACGCATCATACATGCTATTGAGAAATTAGAAGAATTAGAGGACATGTCTGTGGTTAAAAAAGGGTACATATTTGAAATATGACAGTGAATGTTTGCATTAAGACATGTCCCACACTGACTTTGGTAAAAAAGGGTAGATTTGCCTGAATGCAAATTTAGTGATAGATTTATTCATGTGCTGGGTAACTGTAAAGGAGAAGTTTCTGTACCACTTTAGAGTAAAGATAACGGCGATGAGCTCATCCATTTCCCACATCAGTAAAAAACAGTTATTTTATCATCTGTCTGCCCAACACATTTACTGGGCAGAGATCTGATTCTCCGGTTCGGCTTGGACCTCATTTTTCCACAAATGAGGGTCTTAAAGTCCGACAGCCATCTCCTACGATGGTTCAAAAAAAGTGTCATTTGATGATAAAGAACTGGTGAATGTGTATCAATGGGCTGCTGACATATCCTGATTCTCAGGAGTTGTTGCGTTTGACTGATCAACGTGTTTTTCCACCTGCTGTGTGGAGGCATCTCATTTTGCATTGTACTGCTAACGTGGTTGAAAGATCCGTGTAAATGCTATGATGAGAGTTTTTCTGTTAGAATGTGTGAATGATGAGCTCATATTTAAAAATGTATTGGAATTCGCTGGGTAGCGCTATCTCTGTTAGACACACACACAAACACAAGACACAACCAGCTGTGTCAAATCCCAGGGGCGGTCCACACATTTCACTAGCCAGGGGGCCCCACTGATAGATGGAGGGATTTGGGTCCAATCGTTAAAGATTGGGAGTCAGTCACTGATTGGGCACCTACACACACAGAATATGTCATGTGCTCCATGTCACGTGACGTGTATCAAATGAAAATGTGCACGAACGTAGCCGTTCTGCGTACATTGCTGTTGGTTGAGGATAAGGTAATTCTCATATCTCTGAGCTTCCTGCCGCGCTTTCAGATGTGCCATACTCACTCTGGGCAGCTCACAGATATGACGTAGGGTTAATGTTCACGTTCCGTACCCATTGAAACGTGAAGCTGTTGATGGCATTCGGCCAGTGTTTACCTCTCTGCTTAAACAAGGGGTCATTATTCCGTGTAACGATTCCAGTGTTTCCTGTCAAAAAGATCAGAGACAAACCTCCTGACGAGTGGAGATTTGTCCAGGATTTACGATGTAAATGCAGCTGTGCATGCACGCTCGTCCGGAATTCTTATCTGATTACTCCAAAAGTTCCAGCCTCTGCAACATATTTACTGCCATAGATGTCTCAAATGCATTTTTCAGTGTCCCTGTACACAAAGACAGCCAATTCTGGTTTGCATTTGAATATGATGGTAAACCTTACACTTTTACACGCCTGTGTCAAGGTTATTGTGAATCACCTACTGTGTACAACCAAGCATTGTGTACAAGTTTGGCCTCTCTCCAAGTTTCTAAAGGCACTGCTCTGATCCAGTATGTTGACGATCTTATGATTTGCGCACCTACAGCAGAACAGTGTGAGACTGATACTATTGCTTTATTAATGCACCTCGCAGCCGAAGGCCATAAGGCCAGTTTGTCTAAACTCCAATATGTACAAAGAACAGTTACGTTCGTGGGTCATGTCATTTCAGGAGAGGGGAAAACGCTTTCAGATAAGCGTATTTCATCATTGGCTGCTCTGCCAAAACCTGTCACTAAGCGACAGATGATGTCATTTTTGGGTTTTTGTTCATACTGCAGGTCATTCATTCCAAACTATTCTCCAATCGAGTTACCACTGCGCACTATCACATACGTCACTGGTTTGAAACCTACAGATCATCTTATATGGACACCGGAAGCCGACGAAGCCTTCATTAATATGAAGCTGGCTCTACAATCGCCACCGACTCTAAGTCTACCTGATCACACTAAACCTTTCACTCAGGCAGTAGATGAACGACATGGGTGTATGACCTCAGTTCTACTGCAAGATCATGGAGGAAAACAGAGGCCTGTGGCCTATTTCTCCTCCAAGCTAGATCCTGTAGCTGCTGGCCTGCCTAAATGTCTACGTGCAGTGGCTGCTGCTGAGAAAGCGCTCAACTCCTCACGTGACATTGTGGGATATGCACCTTTGACCCTGTTAGTTCCACATGCTGTTTCACTCATTCTCCTTGAACAGAGAACATCACACCTCTCTGCTGCACGTTACCTCAGGTATCACACCTGCCTGTTAGACATGCCTAATGTTTATGTCAAGCGATGTAACACTCTGAATCCAGCGTCTATTATGCCTTTGCCTGAAGACGGTGAGGAACACGACTGTGTTACCGTACTTTCCATTGTGTGCACACCTAGACCGGACTTAAAAGACGTTCCTCTGACCAACGCTGACCTCATTTTGTATGTTGATGGGTCTGCCTCTCGCGACCAAGGGGGCACTAATCGGGTGGGTTTTTCTGTTGTTTCAGATTCTGCTGTACTCCGTTCTGGACCGCTTCCATGCCACCTCTCAGCACAAGCAGCAGAGCTCATCGCACTAACTGAAGCCTGCACGTTTGCAGAAGGCAAAACCGTGACTATTTACACTGACTCACGATATGCTTTCGGGGTAGTACACGATTTTGGGGCTATTTGGAAGTGTAGACAATTCCTGAAATCTGATGGCAAACCAGTACTTAACCATGTGCTGGTTGCAGGCTTACTAGACGCCATTCTGCTCCCATCTGAGGTTGCAGTCTGTAAATGTGCCGCACACGCAAGCAGTACAGACCCAGTTTCCCTAGGAAATGCGTCTGCTGACTCAGCCGCAAAGGCAGCTGCCCTGATTCCTCTCGCACCTCACGCACACTCATTTGTTAAAATCCCTGTCTCCTCCTTCACTGACAACATGTCATCACTGACTTCCATGCAGCAGCTAGCTACGCCAGTTGAGAAGGCTCAATGGAAGGCTGCTGGGGCTGTTTTTGACCCAAAATCCAGCACCTGGGTTGGCCCAAATTCCAATCCATGTCTTCCCAGACATTTTTTCCCTCATTTCACTAAGTTGACACATGGGTGGGATCATGTGTCAAAAGGGGGGATGTTAGAGTCTATCAATCAGGAGTGGTTCACAAGGGGGTTCACAGTAACAGCTCAAAAGCACTGTGAAGCATGCTAATCTGCATTATGCAAAATTCTGGTAGACCAGTAAAGGTTACAGGACCCGGAGCACATCCACCTCCCACCAGGCCATTTGAGCACCTAATGCTGGACTTCATTGAGCTTAGCCCATCAGAGGGTAAGAAGCACTGTCTGGTGGTGGTCGACATGTGGTCCAAATGGGTTGAAGCTTTCCCAGTAAAAGCACAGACAGCAAATGCTGTGGCAAAGGCACTACTGAGGGAAATCATTCCTAGATGGGGACTACCAGACAACATTTCTAGTGACAACGGTTCACATTTTGCTAATGAGGCCATTACGCAGATAGGAGAATACATGGGCATGGACATCAGAAAGCATTGTGCTTATCACCCGCAGAGTGGGGGTGGGGTGGAAAGAGAGAACGGCACAATCAAAAACAAACTAGCAAAATGCTGTGCAGACACAGGTCTGTCATGGACACAAGCTCTGCCCATTGTGCTGATGTACATGAGAATGCGGAAACGAACACGGAGCCAACTCAGCCCATTTGAAATCCTTTTTGGGGCTCCTCCACAGATTGGACTCAAGGCTCCAGGATGTCCTCTTCCCTCCACAACTTTGTGTGAGGATGCTATGTTGTCATATTGTGTTAACCTATCATCCACTTTAGCAGACATCCGACGTCAGGTAGCCGCAGCCTTGCCTACTCCTGCCACTGGTCCGCTTCACCGCCTTCAACCGGGCGACTTCGTGCTGGTCAAGGATTTCCGGAGAAAGAGCTGGAAATCCAATCGTTGGCAAGATCCCTACCAGGTACTTCTCGTCACCCAGACAGCGGTCAAGGTCGCCGAGAGAGCTACGTGGGTCCACGCCAGCCACTGCAAGGTCGTAGTCACAGGAAAGGAGAAACGGTAGAAGGAGATGACAACAAGTGACATGTCCAAGTCACCAACAGCAACAGATGACAACAAGTGACATGTCCAAGTCACCAACAGCAACAGATGACAACAAGTGACGTGTCCAAGTCACCAACAGATGACAACAAGTGACATGTCCAAGTCACCAACAGCAACAGATGACAACAAGTGACATGTCCAAGTCACCAACAGCAACAGATGACAACAAGTGACGTGTCCAAGTCACCAACAGATGACAACAAGTGACATGTCCCAGTCACCAACAGCAACAGATGACAACAAGTGACATGTCCAAGTCACCAACAGCAACAGATGACAACAAGTGACGTGTCCGAGTCACCAACAGAGATGACAGCAAGTGACGTGTCCTAGTCACCACCAGCACCACACTTGCACTACATACACCAAAACACACTACACACAAGGTGTCACGAGCGAGTGCCAGCTGAGCGGTTTCATATGCTCTCTGGTTCCTCGTTTGTGTTATCAGTGTGCGAAGTCTGACGGTCCGTGTCACGAAATCGACCGAGAGAATACACTCACACACACCATGGAACATTTCCCCCTCGTGATGAGGGCTCGCCTGGAGAGACGACAACGCAACCGTGAGCAATGTGAATGCTACTGGAGAGCCTGGACAATCATAGAATGGTTCCTCTGCATACTTGCCATGATAGTTGTGTTAGCACTAGTCCTATATTTTATGTATCCAGGGTCAGCACACAGCATGTCAGCCAACATCGAGGTATCTAAGAGGTTCATGGGGAAAGGAGGGCGAACCATATGGGTCGAGGGGTGGGGGAAAGCAGGGCGAACCACATGGGTCGAGGGGCTGGTCAAGACAGGGATTGGTAACATTACTCTAAGGGATGGGGAAGATAGCGCAGTGCAGTTAGACCCGTGCAACTACATGCATTGCCCCGACCCTAAGAAACTGGGGGGGGCAGACGCCTACATTTGCTATGTTGAGAGTGACAGTCACACCGCCACTCACTGCTCGGGGGGCTGGACTTTTGTTTTATGGACCACCGCGCACACCGATTGGGGTTATACCTTATGGGATGACAAAACAAACATCAAAGGGAGATTGTCTATCTCCAAGGTCAATTCATCGAGCCCTGTTATCCTGTTGCAACTATACGCTGCCCAGATATCAGACAGGGGTTATTATGTTGTCTGTATGTATGTATCCGGCGCCGACCCGTGTGGCACATTTTACATAGACATCGCGCCCAAAACTCAGACCCCGGAAAAGCGTAAGCAACCTTTGACGCCACTGTTGACATCCATAGGTACATCTACATTTAATCTATACATAGGCGACCATAGCAACATTGATGTGGGTCAGACCAGTAATGGGATCACCGGTAACGTCTGGTCGCACACTCTGAGATCATTCTTGCAGGCCGCAGGACAAAATGGGTCATGTTATGCATGCACCCTTTTCCCCCAGGACTCATCAATGTCCGTGCCAGATCGTCCGCGCTCTCTGATCCAGGTTGAACACCTCTGCGCGTTTATGGCTCTGACAAGGCCCATCAAGGGTGAAGACCGCGTAACCGAGTGGCGTTATGCTAGGCAGCTTCCCCCACCATGCAGTAATCGGTCTAACTCCTCTTTGCGTGCATCCACGCTTGACACCACATACGCAAAGTACCAACCCGTCAGCCATGTGCACCCCAGCCATTTGAGAGGGATGAAACACAGCCTATGCATCCAGAGAGTTTACCACAAAACGTCTCTTACACCACCTTATTTTTTCCTAGGCACTACTACTGGTTGTACCCGTATCCTACGGAACACGTGCAGTTACGGTGCTTACAAAATCTCGTATTGTCACATATCTGGTGCCCCTGAGAGAATCCTTTCTAACGTAGCATTCCCTGATGTTAAACATATTTCCCTCCAACTGGCGTGGCCCAGTGATGCTGGGTTTAGCGCACCACAAGATTACGTTTGGTTGTGCGGCAACAAGCTCTATCAAGTTCTGGCTCCCCTCTGGATAGGTACATGCACTCTAGTGGATTTGAATCCAGCAGTCACTGTACTCACGTCCTTAATGCACACGACACATCATTACTCAGAGTTCCAACATCCCGACCACCACAAGGTAAAAAGAGATATGACGTCCGCTGGAGCTAAATTCATGGGTGGCCTGTTCCCATGGGGGGGTACAGTAAACAATGCCCATAAAATAGATACCTTACACGTCCGGCTAGAGAATCTGACTTATGAGACGACGCAAGGCTTCCAGGCATTGACCCCATTCATAATAGCCTCTAGGAACATGCTCATGCAGCACCAATTTGCTCTTGACCTTTTGTTCGCCTCAAAGGGTGGCCTGTGTCATGTGATCGGTGACTCCTGTTGCACTTACATTCCCGACGCCACCAATAACATCACTGACACCGTGCTGCATCTTAACAACCTGTTAGCTGACATGAAAGCTGATGACATATCCAACGCAGGGGGCTGGGACTGGTGGGCCTGGCTTACATCAGGCGGGTGGGAAGCATGGCTGGCTAGGATAGTTACACCCCTGGCGATCATTTTTGGCCTATTAATCAGTTGTACCTGTCTGATTATCCCAATACTGAAGAAGTGCGTTTCCAGCATGGTATCCTCAGCTTTCGTTCAGTATACTACTATTCCATTACACGACAATCCTTTGCGCCACAGTGAGATAGATCAGCTAGAATCAGAAGAGTCTGATTCCGATTTATCAATATAATCATGTGTGTATCTCCTCTCTTATGCTTACATTATATTGGAGTCTGTCCTCCACAAAAACAGCCAGTTTTCTATGATATATTTGTGATGTGTTTACTTAAACCAGCGATGGAGTGTATTCATTGATGTGTTATATCAGTCTATCCTATCATTTTTTTTTTTTTATTGATCAAGTATGATCAAAAGGGGAGAATGTAGTGGACATTTTTTATTATATCATCCTTATTATATCTTTCATATGCTTAAACCAAATGCTTCTTATTTCCTGATGTGCTTTCTACTATTATTATTATTATTATTATTATTATATTCTCTTATGGATTATTCCCAGGCTCTGCAAGGCCACAGCTGTTTTAGCCGACTGGGAGTCACACAAGAACCGTTATGCTATCTGCTCAAGGCCACTGGGTGTCTCATAAACAATCTGACCGTGTGAACACAAGAGTTATAACATTCCCACTCTTTTCTTATATAATCTCTGCTTCTTCATTGTTCTGCGCACTCTCGGGCAGACTTTCTTACACTCTGTCCGACTTGTGACATTAATTATTGTATCGTGTATTTGAAGCTTCAAATAAATAAGCAAAAGACAGCTTTTCTCGATTCACCATTTATTTGTTTTGATCACTTTGACTAGTACTCTCCAGCCGTGTTTGGGTCCTAGATTTCCATAACAAGAGAGAGACAAGAAGTGGGGCTGCAGGCTGACATGCTATAACAATAATGCTTAATTTATTATATCTGTCTATCTAGCATAAAATCCCAATAAGCTGCTAGCAACTGCAAAACACTAGTGCTAGCTAATGTTGTGCAAACTATTACAAGTGAGGCTATTACAGTATACCTAACGTTAGTCTCACTTCTAATATTTTGCTAAACATTTGCTAGATACATGTTGGCTAGCTAATGAGCTTCACATATCAACCTGAAAAACTGTGAGGCTCCACTCACAGCCCCTCCCCCTCGGTGTCTGATAAAATTCAAATACTTCTGTCTCTTGTTTGCTTCCATAGAGGAGTGAAAGCTGATGTTGAAAACCAAATCTCGTGATGTTTCAGCAGAAACTTCGATTTAATTTGCCTTTGATTTGTAACATGCGTCCTTCTGCACTTTAATGTCCTTGATTACAATAATTAATTAAGATTTGTATTCTAATATTACTTTTAATTTCCATTGTTTTTTAAAGGTGTTATTATTATTATTATTATTATTATAAGTAATATCAATCAATCAATCAATCAATCAATGTTTATTTATATAGCCCAATATCACAAATGTTACATTTGTCTCAGTGGTCTTCACAGTGTGTACAGAATATCAGTATGACAATACGACACCCTCTGTCCTTAGACCCTCACATCGTACAAGGAAAAACTTCCAAAGAAAACCCAGTTTAAAGGGAAAAATGGGAGAAACCTCAGGGAGAGCAACAGAGGAGGGATCCCTCTCCCAGGAAGGACAGACGTGCAATAGATGCCGTGTGTAAATTGAAAAGATAATACATTTGCAACATAGGTAGTCCAAATGTTTGGAAATGCATGTGTGTATAATAGGAAGATGAATCCACGAGGATATCCATCCAGGACCTATGATCCAGGACCACAGCCACGACTCAAGATCCAGCGCTCGCGATCCAGGACACAGGACCGCAGGACTATCCATGACTCCGGATCCCAGCGTATATAGACACCAAAAAGAAAGACATTTGGGGAAGCTGGGTTAATCGGAACATGAGTGTACACGGGTATAGACAGAGAGAAGGAAGAAGTAAGATGTCCCCCGACAAACTAAGCCTATATCAGCAAAACTAGGGGCTGAATCTAATCAGCCCTAACTATAAGCTTTATCAAAAAGGAAGGTCTTAAGCGCACTCTTAAAAACGGATAGGGTGTCTGCCGCCCGAACACAAACTGGAAGCTGATTCCACAAATGTGGAGCTTGATAAGAAAAGGCTCTGGCTCCCATTGTACTTTTAAAGATTCTAGGAACAACCAACAACCCTGCATTCTTGGAACGCAATGCCCTAGTAGGACAGTAGGGTATAATGAGTTCTTTAAGGTAAGATGGCGCCTGCCCATTAAGGGCTTTGTAGGCGAGAAGAAGAATTTTAAATTCTATCCTGTGTTCTATAGGGAGCCAGTGTAAGGCAGCCAGAACAGGAGTAATGTGGTCCCTTTTCCTAACTCTGGTTAGTACACGAGCCGCAGCATTTTGAATCAGCTGAAGCGACTTGATTGACTTCTTAGTACTCCCTGATAATAAAGAGTTACAATAATCCAGCCTAGAAGTAACAAATGCATGGACTAGTTTCTCTGCATCGTTTTGAGGCAAGATATGCCTGATTTTTGCAATGTTACGTAGATGGAAGTAGGCGGTCCTTGAAATTGATTTTATGTGGGCGTTAAAGGATAAATCCTGATCAAATATAACACCAAGATTCCTTACAGTCTCACTGGAGGCCAAATTAATGCCATCCATAGTTAGTATGTCTTTAGATAATTTGTTTCGTAGATTCTTCGGGCCAAGTACAATAACTTCAGTTTTGGTCGTGTTTAACATCAAAAAGTTTAAGGTCATCCACGTTTTTAAGTCCTTAAGGCAGTCTTGAATTTTATTTAGATGATTAATTTCATCAGGCTTGATTGATAAATATAGTTGAGTATCATCCGCATAACAATGAAAGTTTACAGAATGATTCCTTATAATATTGCCTAACGGAAGCATATATAATGTGAACAAAATAGGTCCGAGCACTGAGCCCTGTGGCACTCCATGGCTAACTTTGGTTTGCGTGGAAGATTCATCGTTAACACGTACAAACTGAGAGCGTTCAGATAGATAGGACCTAAACCAGCCTAAAGCAGTTCCCTGTATGCCAACTAAGTGCTCTAGTCTTTGCAATAGGATATCATGGTCGATAGTATCAAATGCAGCACTAAGATCGAGCAAAACAAGAATAGAGACAAGTCCCTTGTCTGAGGCTATTAGAATATCATTTGTGACTTTAACCAGAGCTGTCTCTGTGCTATGATGTGTTCTAAAGCCAGACTGAAAATCTTCAAATAAATCATTGTTTTTTAAGTAATCACACAACTGTTTTGCGACCGCTTTCTCAAGAATTTTTGAGAGGAACGGAAGATTAGAAATAGGTCTATAGTTGGCTAAAACCTCTGGATCGAGGTTGTGCTTTTTAAGAAGCGGTTTTATCACTGCTACTTTGAATGATTGTGGAACATAGCCTGATAATAAAGACATATTCATAATATTTAATAAAGAAGTGCTAATTAATGGAAAAACTTCCTTCAACAGCTTAGTTGGAATTGGGTCTAACATGCACGTTGATGGTTTAGAAGAGAGAATCATTGAATGTAATTGTTCAAGGTTAATGGCTGAAAAGCATTCTAGTTTACTATCTAGTGTAATATTAGAACTTACGATTCCGGGAGCTGTTGATAACACTATACTGGTCGAAGGCAAGAGGTCATTAATTTTGTTTCTAAGAGTAACAATTGTATCGTTAAAAAAGCACATAAAATCATTACTACTGAGTGCTAAGGGAATAGAAGGCTCAATGGAGCTGTGGCTCTCTGTCAGCCTGGCTACAGTGCTGAAAAGAAATCTTGCATTATTCTTATTCTCATCTATTAATGAAGAGTAGTAGGCTGCTTAGTGATTTATGTTGACAGTTATTTAATGTTTAATATACAATAATAATTATACCTTAGTCTTACAGTATGTGCTGTTTACCGATACAAACATATATTTGCAAAGGGAACTGCTGTTAATTCTCTTTCACAAATGAAACCTTTTTGACCCTTTCAATAATAATAATTTTTTTAAGTTGCATTTCTAAGCGAGTTGATAAAAGTACTGTTGGGTTCAGGAAAAAGTGGAGTAGAGATAGTGTATTAAGTATTCAGGATATCTTAACCAAAGAAAAGATTCATAAAGTGAGGAAGGATTTACTTTTATAAAATTAAGAATCTTAAAATAAATCTTAAAATAGAGCAGTGTGATATTTAAAAAAAAAATCTGTAGCATCACATTTAAAAATGGTCATAAAATAACGATACAATCCAGCTTTTATATTATTTGGTCTGTTCATTTTGCATTTGTTCCACAAGGAGAGACTGCAACACTTCATTTCTTAGAGCAGGACCAAGCTTTAATAGAAACATATAGTGCAGTTTACACCAAGAGATTAAGTTTAAATTCAAGGTTCAAGGTTTTTTTATTTGTCATACGAACATAGCTACAGTGTAGTTATGACGATGATAATCTTATGTCACGCTCCTCCAGCAGTGCAACACAATAAAAGAGATACATATAGTGCAAGTAAATAGTAAATACAAAAAGTGAAATAGTGCAATAAGAGACTATGCAAGTGATTGGAATATGATATATTAGATAAATAATTTCTAAGTAGCAGCCAGATGAATGTTATGGATGTTGTTTCAACAGTTCAGGTGTTTAACAGTTTCAACAGTTCAGGTGTTTAACAGTTTCAACAGTTCAGGTGTTTAACAGTTTCAACAGTTCAGGTGTTTAACAGTTTCAACAGTTCAGGTGTTTAACAGTTTCAACAGTTCAGGTGTTTAACAGATGTTGTTTCAACAGTTCAGGTGTTTAACAGATGTTGTTTCAACAGTTCAGGTGTTTAACAGATGTTGTTTCAACAGTTCAGGTGTTTAACAGTCTTATTGCCTGTGGGATGAAACTATCTCTGAATCTGGTGGTTTTAGTCCGGATGCTGCGGTACCGCCTGCCAGACGGCAGCAGACAGAACAGTTTGTGGCTGGTGTGATTGGGGTCTTTTATAATAACCTTGAGGGCTTTCTTCCTGAGCCGCTGGGAGTAAAGGTCCTCCATGGATGGCAGCTCCGTCCTGGTGATGTTCTGTGCAGTTTTGACCCCTAACATCGCTTTAGAATGTGTGTGTCTGTACCACCTTAAGCTGTATTATTCTGTTCTCTGAAGATTGCAGCCTCATACTGTAGGCCCTTGAGACAATTTATTTTTATATTTGTTTATGCCATGCAGAGAGCAAATGTGCTCATTAAAAACAATACCTTTACAACCCTTAACATTTTTGAATTGCGTCAATCTTAGTAGCACTGAATTCAAATTGACTTAGGCAGGATTTTGTAAATCTGTGTCTGCATCTCGCCTAAAGCCCCAGTAGCAGTACCTAAAAAAAGTCCATAAATACATACAAGTGCTTACAATACTTTTTGGACAACTAGTGCAGTAACTTTGCTACACTGCTGCAAAGTGGGAGCAACAATAGCTTTACTATTCTCTATTCAATTATAACTAATATCAAACATGTCGTAGGTTCAAACTGTACCACTTGGGATCCCAGAAATACACCCAACGAGTGAGAACAGTCCTCCAGAATGTACATGCTCTCTGTCCAAATTCTCGAAGTGTACAACTCTTTCTACACTTTATTTGTATTATTATTATTATTACAATTTGTATTATTTATTTTCAGAACATTTTCAACAAGTTGTAATAATGCAAAGTGGTGGGGACAACTTCTGCCATGTCCAAAAGTGGCGTAGACGTGTCCCCAGCATCCTCAGTGTAAATGACGCCATGAAAGTAGCAAGATAATATGTGAACGTAAATTCACAGTTGATAGTTATACTTTTGAAGATCCCTAAAGCCAAAGCGAAAACACCCCATAAAGAGTTTAAAATCTTGAATGCTTGACGTTGACGGTGCAGCTGGCCTTGATGTCTCTGAAGGTGGAGCAGTCAAAGTCGGCCACCAGAGTCTTCTTACCGCACTTGTAGGGAACGAAGGAGAAGTTGACACGAAGACGGTTGTTTGGCTTTATGTCTGGAAGCCTGCAGGGATCACACATGGCAAAAGGTGAAAACAAGAACACACACACACACACACACACACACACACACACACACACACACACACACACACACACACACACACACACACACACACACACACACACACACTCACTTGAATTCCACCTCTTCCTTCATCAGTCCACTCCCAGAGAGGGTCAGAGTGCAGTTGGTGAGCGTCTCTGTGACCGTGGGGTTCATGAAGATCATCTCTGCTCTCGTGGCACGGTTCACTTTGGCAGAACCGTTCACCTTGAACGCACATTTCACATTTATTTCAGCAAAACTTAATCCAAGATTTTGAGTATGAGAATAACGATACAGTATAAATATATATTTGGAGATACAGTGTTGAAAGGGGGAGATAAACAATGACGATTACATTTTCCACAGGCTTTGGAGCGGAATTTGCACTGAAAAACTAAAACGTTGACTTTGATCAAATGTATCATTATCATGTCAACAGATTTCACATAACTGTATTAGGTTGGTTGAAACTAATATGTTTGATTTAAACTTAATATTATTGCTTTCAACTTACCTAACACAGTTATGTGAAATCTGTTGAAATAATACATTAAATTAGAGTCAACGGTTTTTGTTTTTTCCGGTGGCCAAACATAATTCTCTTTTACTGACCTTGAGGGAGATGGGGGGGTCGATCAGCACAACGTCGTCCACAGCCAGGTACATGTTGTCGGGCCTCTCCTTGTCCGTCACCAAGGCTGAAACCTTCAAGCTGTCACAGTCCAACATGGGCTTATGGTAGGCCGAGAATGGGACTCGGATCCGGACACGCAAATCTCCAGGAGACAGAAAAGGAGAGTTAATATAGGTTTACAGCAAATCCTACAAAAAGATACAGATATTCCCACCCAATCCTCATGGTAGGTTAGGTCGGAGTGCAAGAGTTTATGAGATTATTTTCTTGTGAATGTATCATTGTACAATGTCAGAGTAATATTATATAATATTTATAAAAATAACACAGTTAAAGGAGACACTTTGCATTTTTGGTACTTTTACTTTTCCTACTTTGAAAAATATTGATGCTTACCCTTGTACTTTAACCAAAGTTACAACATTTTAGTAAAAACTTTGATTCCAGGACTTTTACTTGTATTGAAGTGTTTATGCATTGTGGTGTTTAAAAAAGAAAATGTGTGCAACCGCTGTAAATGTGAATATTTGTGTGTAAATATAACACGTCAAGCAGGGAATATCCCATACCCCTTTAATAACAGAAAACTTTGTTTCCTCAAATGTAACTTCCATCCCCAAACTAAGTTATTATAATATGTATTACCTTCAGTCGAGTTGCAGTATTTAGACGTTAAGATTTTGGTTTCATTTTGCTTAGGTTACTTTATTTGTCTCTGTAGTTAGATGTTACCAGACTTTTAGACATCCGCCTCCAAAACTAAACAGCCCCATCAGAGCAGCAGAGGATCACCTTTCCCGGGCAGCAGTATCTTGTCCTTCACCTCGGTCTGGATGTTTGCGCCCAGGAAGCCGTCGTAGGTCATCGCCTGGACGCTGATGTTGATGGAGAGCGACCTGACGGAGCTGCTCTCACTGCGCAGCAACAGCTTCAGCCTCACATCCTTACCGTTCCTCGGTGGGCTCACCTGTAGCAAACAGAGTCGACTGAATACGCTAATTAAGTGTTTTTGTGTTTTGTCTTGAAAAAGTAATTACATATTCAAACTTGTGCTGTTGAATGCTAACCACCTAACTAGTTATGTTGTTTCCATAGTTCCAGGTGTAATTTAAGAGTTTTGAGTCTCCTCACTTTCATTCATCTTTAATAACAATCCTGTGTTTATGATATATCACTTTAAGTTGTAAATCACTAAGACATATTTGGTACACATTATTAAATCTGCTACAAGCAATTCATGCTACATGTTGGTGCCCTGAGTGAGGCCCGAGACACAAACTGTTGGTTTGATCAAGTAATTAAAAAGGATTTCAGTATTTGGGTAAGGACACCAACAATACACTGCCTTACCCAGCTTTACCCTCTACGGAGCCCCTAAAGGGACATGGACAAAAATAAAAACGTACTTGTGCTCAAGAGAAAGTTTCTCGTGCGAAATAATTAGTTCCTTGTGATCACGAGAAAGCTAGCCGTTTGCACAGGAGGAGGTGGAGCGCACAGGAGACCACCAGTCTCAATGTACACAATGTACACTTGTCTATCACAATGTACACTTGTCTAAGGGGGCTTAACAGTGTGCACAGAAAACCCAAGAGATATTAAAGGTCTCCTATTATACTATGTTTAGGCATATATTGTACGTCTCAGATATATACAAATGTATATGAAGTGCTCAAAATACAAAACAGATCACCCATTCTAGCCATGCCTCATACCCCTCTATTTCAGCCCTGTTAGAGAAGTGCTGATTCTGGGTCTGCAGATTTAAAAGAAGAAAAAAAGAGAGGAGGGGGAGCTTGTGCCTGCTCGGAATTCTACCGAGATACTCAGCTAAATGCTGCAGCGATGAAACGCCATATCATGTTCAGAACCACATCAAGGATTATTTCTGAAACAGTATGGAGCTTTTAGTACATACTCTCTCCAGTACAGGTTAGCTCTGAGTGTTAGCGATGCTTGCTAATGTAAACAAAGACCATATTACTTCCAAAACACGTAGCGCATTGTTTCTGAGAGCAACGTTTCTGATAGGGCCGTGGGCGTAAAGCCAGCCCACATTTCAGATATCACGTCATATCGGCAGAAAATCTGGATCAGCTCCGTTGTACCTCCGTTTTTAGAGATTTGGGTACGGAGGAAAAGAGAGAGGGTTTTGTTTTCTGACACTTTGTGAGTTCCCTGACACACCGGGGACCAGAGTTGGGTGTAACGCGTTACTGTAATAATATTACTTTGTCGGTAACGGAGTAGTGTAACGCGCTACATTTATAATTCAGTAATCACACTACAGTTACTAACATTGCCCCGACACGCGTTACTTCGTTACTTACTAAAATCAGTCATAATCAAACCTCAACAAACACCTGCAAAGAACACATGCTAAGGTGAAGCTAACGCACATAGCTGTTGTTTATTTATATCACACACGTAGTCTGTTCTTCTTCTCTGTTTTCCGGTTGTTGCCTGTTTTGAATGACGAATACACACTACCGCCGCCTGCTGGTAAGGAGAGTTATTGCCACTTACGCATGCGCAGTTCGTACGTGCTCGGCTGAAGTCTTTGCGGTGTGCTCCAGTGCAACACATGGCCAACACGCAGGAGAACACGCTGACGCAACAGCGTGAGCAGAGATAGACTGCGCAAAATATACAGATAGCAGGAGACGGAGGACAGCCACGGTCAGATAGCAGGAGACAGAGGACAGCCACGGTCAGATAGCAGGAGACAGAGGACAGCCATGGTCAGATAGGAAAACATTCAGGAGCTATCTGTATCAGTCTTATGCGACAATGGAAACTGAACTAAAGAGAACATTTGAAACTTTAGCAGTCTGCGTGATCTGCCTGCAGGGAGGGGCGGGCCGGCCCTGCGAGTAAAGTAACGAATTACTTTATGTAGAGAGTAACGAAGTAGTGTAATATATTACTTTTTTTTTAAAGTAATATGTAATATATTACTTTTTTTTAGTAACGACCCCATCTCTGCCGGGGACACATGTTCATGTAAAAAAAGTGCATTTTGCATGATAGGAGACCTTTAACACTCTCCAGCATAAATTGGCTGAGCAGGAGAGTCTGTAAACCAGTCTGCATTGATGTATGAATGCATGTCAGTGATTCTCCCCTATCTGCTGTCCACAGCTGATTTTACGCAGCCTTCACTATGTTTAGATCAGATAAAGAGCGGCAGGCTGCTAACCACACACACCTCTAACGCATAACATTAATTATAATTTAGCATGATGTGTGTTTCTGCTCTGCTCCACTGTGTGTGTGTGTGTGTGTGTGTGTGTGTGTGTGTGTGTGTGTGTGTGTGTGTGTGTGTGTGTGTGTGTGTGTGTGTGTGTGTGTGTGTGTGTGTGTGTGTGTGTGTGTGTGTGTGTGTGCCCGACACCGGCACTTGTTTCCAGAAGATATCACGATGCTGTGGATCCATTCTCCGTGCATTTTGTGAACACCCACATATACCCATGGACTTGGTCAGATGTGTGTAACTGTTCATAAGTAAATTCTTCTATCTGGTTTATGCCTTGCCCCAGATCAGACCCACGAGTTCACTCAATCAATCGATACACGTTTAATCCTAAATAATTAGATCCAAAGGCGCAGTGCTGTCGGAACCTACACAATGAACGTGATTACTTGATGCCTCAAAAAGATGAATGACAAATAAAACAATTCAGAAAGTAAAGTGCACATTTCAAGCACAAAAGAAAACACCTCCAGTTGAACAGCTCTGATGGATAAGTTAAGGGAGTTTCTGTGACGCACCTCTTCAAACTGCATGGTCACAGGCGGAGGGGGAGGTATGCTGATCTGTGTTTCTGCATCTGAGGTCTCATTCCCAGCTTCGTTCTCCTCCTCTTCTTCACTCTCATCATCTTCCTCCTCATCACTCGGGATAGCGTCATCTGTCTCTTCCACAGCCACGTTGTCCTCCGTCTCATCATCGTCCTCTCCCTCCTCAGTCTCATCCTCATCCTCATCACCACCCATGTTGGATTGGGCGTATTCAAAGACCTCCCTCTCCTTCTCTGTTCCTGTAAATTGAGTTTGAAAATCTATTTCCAGAGAAACCTACGGCTGTTTACAGAGGGGGATAATGTACTTTTACTTCAGCAAAAGTAGTAACACCAAAGTGTATAAATATGAGTTAAAATCCTGCAATAAAAACATTCCCTTATTTAAAAGTATAAAAATATTAGCATCAAAAGAAGGCTACATAAAGTTATTTTTGCACTGGCCTATTACAGAAAAAGATACACAAAATAATGGTATCATATATATTGCTTTTTATATATAAGCTTATTTTTTTACTATAATGCTGCCAAGTAGCTTGTGAATTTCCGTTAGGGATCAAAACAGATTTACCTTTATTAGCACATAACACATTATTTGTTGATTATATTTTGTATTAATAATCTGAATCGTTAAAGTAACTTTAGTCATGAAAACATTTAGTGGACCTAAAAGGATAATATTCTTCTCTGAATTGTGGCGAACTGGAATTATAAAGTAGGAGGAGACGGGAATATTGGAGTGAAGTACAAGTACCTCAAAACTTGAGTAACTCTAGATAATTACTCTTCATCCCTGGCATGTGTTCTTCAGGCGAACTCACCCTCTCTGTATTTGTAACTGTCGGTGATGCTCAACCTCTTCCTGGAGCCGACAGACTTGGTGGAGATATGATGACCCACCCTCGCAGTGTCAGAGCCAATATTCAATTTGGAGCCATCAGCCTTAACCTGATAGGACACACACACAGTAGAAACACAAAGAAACAATGAATTACACAAAATCAGTAAAACATTTATTTGAAACCATTTAGCGGTGTGTGTCTGCACTGAAAATAGTGAAACGTTGACTTGGAAATGTATTATGTCAACAGATTTCACATAACTGTATTAGGTTAGTTGAAAGCAATAACATTAAGTTTAAATTAAGAGAATATTCAACTTGATATTATTGCTTTCCATTTTGTTGTCAATTTGTTGACATAATACATTTAATTAATGTCAGTGTTTCAGTTTTCCCGTGAACGCTGATTCGTCATATTTAATAGTTCAACATTTATTTTCATGCTGTTTTGTATATAGCAAATTAATCATTATTTAGTGTCATTAATTAAGTTATTACCCATAGTAGTACATATGGTTTTTCTCCAGGGTAATAGAGGCAATCAAAGCCATTGCCTTATCGTTTGATCGTTGAAACCGAAGGGAAATCAACCGAACACACTACAATCTTGCCTGGACAATGGACTGCTACCCGATGCCTCTATGGCAGTTTGATCTGGAGTTAGTTTTCTGTTTTTTTGGTTTTTGAAATACCAGCTACACTGTGTGCTGTGTGTGTTGATGAGGCTCACTGACCATCCAGTCAATGCAGTCAGCGTTGACCTCGGCGAAGACAAATGGGATGTCATATTTAAGGTTTGTCTCTCCTTTTAGGACGGCTTTCACCGGGGCGGGACCACAGCAGAAAATACCTGCAGGAGGAGAAAAATTATTCAATAAACAAACATTCCAGGAGTGTTTACGTCACTTAAAACTGCTTTCTGAAAGATTTTGAAATGTCTCACTTTGGTGCCAAGTGGTGGTTGTATTATTTTTGACGTTAAAAAGCCGGCCTGTAAGTTTGCCTAAACCTAAAGCCAGAACTCTCACATCTGTAATTGTGAGTCCTCCTAAACCTGTCCCTACACTGAATTTTTTTTTACTTTGATTATGCGTAATATGTCATCAACATTCACATAACTGTATTAGGTTCGTTGAAAGCAATAATATTAAGTTGAACCTAATATAGTACATTTAAACTTAATATTATGGCTTTCAACTAACTTAATAAAGTTAGGTGAAATCTGTTGACATAATACATTAATGATTCAATTCAACGTTTCCATTTTCAGTTTAACTTAAATCTGAAAAAGTCATAATTGTAAAGAGGTTAATAGAGGGCTAGATAGGGTTAGGCTTTTGGGGAGCACGGTGCACGGGCTCTCGGGTAAGTATTTATGTTTAAAAACCTGAAATAAAACCAATACAAGTTTATAAAAGCCCTGTTTGGTCTGTGTTAAAAAATGAAATGAAATAAAATAAAGAAAATGCAATAAAAGGGATAAAAGAGAGCAGCGGCTGAAGCACAGAGTGTGCGGCGAGGTTAAAACCTCATCCCCCCGAGGGGGTCTCTCCTGGTGGTGTGTCCGAGGCTGCGTCCCACAACATCTGGTAAAAGACCTGGTCAGCAAGCTAAAAACATCTGGCTAAAAGGGCCGAGGTTGACTTTGTTTAAAATCGTCATGCAGGTAAGATTAGTATTAAATGGTAAATGATAAATAAATACATAAAAGTGCTTTGTAAAATCCCATCAACCCAAATAATACAAGATAACATAACCGATACAATATATAAAATATAGAACTATAAAATATAATATATAAAGTATAAAATATGTAAAATGTAAAGTTTAAAATACACACGGGTTAGTAGGCACACGGGAGGGAAAATATTTTAAAGTAAAGTCAACCAAGTGTCCCTAAAAGTGTTTAAAACCCAGGCCGAGGTCTAGAGAGGTGGTGCAGGTGAGACATGGGACACGCCTCGGAAGATGTTTAGAAATACTTTATTAAAGAGATTGTTCCAGGGTGTTATAGTATATAGTAATAACTCAAATATAAATCAAATAGTATAAACAATGTTTAAATAAGAAACGGGAGATTCATAATATATAAAAAGACCCTCCTCTTTTGGAACCTATTAAAATAAGGAAAACATGCAATAAACCGTGCACACACAGAATCAAGTGTAACATGTCAAATAGAAATAGTAATAGAGTAGGGTTAGGGTTAGGGTTGCGAGAGAAAGTTGGCCCATATCTCAGACATTCATTTGTTTGTTTGAAGGAAACTAAATTATACTTTATTTTAAAGTTTGGATTATTATTAATTAAATAACCTTCTCTCATGATACATAATAATGTGCTCAAGGTGCAGCCAAATCACCCACAAACATCCGGCAGTTTTTGTGTTCTTTTTTAAGGTTACCTGTGCAGTTTATTAGTTGGTCTGTAATGTTGTTTTTCATGCATTATAATAAAATAATATTTTGTATAGTGATTGTCTTTCTACCCGTCTATTGCATATTTCAACAGCGAAATATTAAAATAACGACGAGCCATAATTACAAGGGATTTGTTGGGAATATAAATGATCAATCATCATCTTATGATTTTAGTCAAACTTTCATCTAGAGCACAATAAATATGGAAGTTCTTCTGAGCAAAACTATAAACTCCAAAGGATGAATGCTGTATTATTTTGTAACTAAGAAAGTAATCAGCATGAACTGTACAATCAGACAACGTGTGTTAAAGTTTATAAAGTGTAACATCCGTACCATCGCTCTCCTCCTGTGGTGTTGGATCCACAACCTGCCAACCGTCAAATGCTCCGTCCTCTGAAAGATCAGGGCGCCTCATCCACGCCTCCACCCACACGTGGTAGTTCCTAAGACATTAAGTAACAGTTATATTAGGGCTAGGCGATAGTGAAATACAATAACAATCATACTTTGGTATCAGGACATTTTGTTTGGATCGCTCACTAGAGTGATAGTTGGACACAAATAAATAAAAGCAGTGATAAAAGCAGAGGTAGCAGCAATGACAAGGCACTGCATGGTAAAGCACTGAGATTAAATGAAATGTCAATGTACATATTTACAAATGTTACAGACCATTCAATGTTATAATACAAACTACACAAGTTTAAATATAACTGGGTGTTCGTGAATCAACTTTATGTTGATGAAAATCATATATCGAGAAAAGGTTAAAAAACAAGAAGCATATACTGATGCGTTCATCAACCCTGGAACGTACACATGTATTGCTGCTTTGACGTTATTGGGGCCATTAACTTTTCATAGGACCTTGTTGTTCGCTCTGGATACGTTTTCTTCAACGTGTCGTGCAGTGTGTTGATGTTAAGTAAATGTGTTTGTGTCCTCTCACCAAACGCTGTCATGGGATGCTTTGGGTGCGACTCCGTCTTCGGCGTGGTACTTGTCGATGATCAGATTGGCATTGCTGTCGTGGGCTGACGAGAAGTTGGTGACCACGCGGCAGGGGATGCCCAGCAGGCGCATCACTGCAACCAAAAACAAAGACTTGATTTAACACTATGTTACCTGTACTGAAAAAACCCTGAAACGTTGACTTTAATTAAATGTATTATGTCAACAGATTTCCCATAACTGTATTTGGTTAGTTGAAAGCAATAATGTCGAGTTTAAATAAAAGAATAGTAGGTTAAACTTAATATTATTGCTTTAAATGAACCTAAAACCGTTATGGGAAATGTATTGACAAAATATATTTACTTAATTGCGTTTTTCAGTGTGTGTTTGTATTGAATGAGACATTTTGCCATCATTGTTGATGCGTCTCTTTATTGTCATTGCTAAGGAGCCATTTCATAGAGAAATGGCTTCAAACTCAGATTCAAATGCACACTAATCTGCAGGGGAGTTTAATTCAAAGGGAAAGTTCACCTCAATATTAAACATAAACATATAGATGATTTTACCTTTTTAGGATATTTTAGTGACTTTTTTTTTTTTTTATGCCTTATATTTGCTAGTTTTCAAATGTAGTATTCTTTATTTAAAGTGGACCTATCATGCTATATTTGAACAATATATTGTAGGGCCATACCTATATTTATAAAGTATATAAATATAGTTTTTTTTCAAAATACCAAACGGATCCTGCATTTTAGCCATGCCTCATTTCGCTCTATTTGCTCTTTCCAGCCCTGTTTTTGCAGGGGCTGATCCTGTGAGCTAGCTTTAATGCAAATGAGCTGCAGCTGACCACGCCCCCCGGCAGGAGAGGGGAGCGTGCTCTGAGATCAGCTGCTGGGCTCTCAGAAGAGAGGGAGAAAAAGAGATCTCCGTCCTCCGTGTTTTATTCTTATATGATTATATAGAGTCATTATTCATTTGTTTTAAAGCTCAATAAATAACAAAGAAGACCTTTGATCGGCACTTTTCTAATTTTGTCCGGAAGATTTAAACTTTAACGGACATGTTGACCGGCGAAAGAAAACCTAACTGAAACTCTGCTGCACGGTCCCCTCGTCCCTTGGAAGAGGTGGAGAGGTGGATGTTTGTCACCTGCTGGTAGACTAACCGGAGAGAATTACAGTGCTTGCCTCGACGGGGAGGGAGACAAAGAGCATATGTACTACAGCGTCTCCAGCGCTTTCGAGCGTCAATGGCCGGCTGTGGCCCAACCCCACATTCCCCTGATAGGTGGAGAGTTGCCCATATAGGCGGAGCTCATCGTTTCTGATGTCAGAGTTATTTTAAATCTGGATCAGTCTATATCAGATCCGTTGCAGCCCCATTTTTAGAGATTTGGGTACGGAGGAAAAGAGAGAGGGTTGTGTTTTCTGACACTTGGTGAGTTCCCTGACACACCGGGGACACATATTCATTTATAAAAGACATATAAAGGTGCATTTTGCATGATAGGTCCCCTTTAACTTATTCAAAGGATATACATACTTCTTCCATTCCAGTCAAACTATCTTGTTGACTTGTCTTATGAGCATTTCAATAATTCAAATGTAATATTAAAACTGTTACCTGAGCACATCACGCCAGCAAACACCCAACACTGGCCATATTTGACGGGTTGTGCACCGATGTTGTACCAGCGACGCAGGATGGGGTAACTGCCACTCCAGTGAGAGGGGGAATACCCCCCAATATATGAAGTGCCCCAGTTCCCCTGCAGGACCCCCCGGTCATCTTGAGAGTTTATCTGAAATAAAATAAGCACACTCTTTTTAAATGGGACTTTTTCTCCTCAAAATTGAAACTTCAGATCTGACTCTTAATGAGCCTGTGACATCATCCCAACAACTGTTGTGCAGTGAAATATTGGGCTACTAGTCATCTCGAACCATCAGTTTAAAAAAGAAAAAGCGATACCGTTCCGTTAAATATCAATAATTTCAAACATCGCGGGAAATTCCTTCGACTCATTTTGAAGTTTTGGGGGAAGCCGGAAGTGACGTCAATGCGGGAACGCTTCACTGTGCGGCGAGAGAGCCGAACACGGACAAAGTGTGTTGTCATGCGTAGAAATGGTGAATTACTGAGTTTTGGCACGTTAATAACGTTTTAATGAAGTTGACTACAGTATATTCATATTCGTCAGTGCTTTCATGTCAATTCGGCGACATAAACATAGATGATCGTGGTGAAGATGATGATTACATTAGGATTAAAAATCGGTAGTGGGAGCTGCTGAATTTCCTCCCGTAGGATGTGATATAAAAACAAATCGATTATTTTTGTAGTTGTAAACTCAAGTGGATGAAACTACATTTATTAGTGCTTTCATGTCAATTCGGCGAACATGATCGTGAGGATGATCGTGAGGATGATGATTAAAAATCGTTTGTTTGAGCCAGTCTGCATTTCCTGATGAGAAAACAAACCGATGCTTTTTGTAGTTGTAGTACACCAACATGGATTAAACGTGTGGTTTTTTTATCACAATGTTGGGGAAATTAATGGATAAAATGCAAGAATTATTATTAGTATTATTCCCACTCCGATCGGGACACGAGGTCCACTCCCAGCGCAGACCAATGCAGATAGTCTGTCAAAGGGAGAATCTAGTCATTTTTAATTTTAGCGCAGCCCCATGTCACAGCTTCTGCCTACAGGAAGTTAGTGAGAACGATGTGCTGGAGGTCCTTAGCAAACTTGACCCCAACAAACCTGCAGGTCTTGATGGGCTAGACCCCTTCTTTTTTAAAGTTGCAGCCCCGATTATTGCAGAAGCTGTCTCCCACCTTTGTAATCTGTCCATACAGACAGCAGTGCTACCTTCTGCCTGGAAGGCAGCTTTAGTGCAACCTTTGTTTAAAGGGGGAAACCATGCTGACCCCAACTGCTATCGTCCAATATCCATTCTACCCTGTATAGTGAAAGTGTTCGAAAAGTTAGTTTGCAAACAGCTAACATGGTTTCTGAAGACTTACAACATACTATCTGACATGCAGTCTGGGTTCCGTGCAGGACATGGGTGTGAGACGGCGACTCTCAAAGTCCTAAATGATATCATCAATGCCCTTGACTCCAGACAATACTGTGCTGCCATTTTCATCGATCTTGCCAAAGCCTTCGACACTGTAGATCACCAACTGCTTCTGGGAAAGCTTAGAAGCATTGGTGTCACTAACCAATCGATAGCCTGGTTTGAAAACTACCTGTCCATGCGCACCCAGTGTGTAAAATCTGAAAATCTGATGACACAGCCCCTATCCATCTCTAAGGGAGTACCACAAGGCTCTATTCTAGCACCCATCCTATTCTCAATATATATAAATGATATGGAGAAATCAGTGGGCAACTCCTCTATCCACCTATATGCTGATGACATGATTCTGTACACTGCTGGCCCTTCCCCGGATACTGTCCTGACAACTCTTCAGGATAGTTTTCAGAGAATCCAGTCACATCTCTCTGCCCTTGGCCTGGTCCTGAACACCACTAAAAGCAAGATCATGTGGTTTGGCCGCAGTGGTGCCTCCCAAACTGGCACTATTGTGACCGCCGATGGCCGGGACCTCGAAATAGTTAAATCTTATAAATACCTTGGATTTTGGATTGACAGTAATCTGTCATTCTCAGAACATCTCTCCAAAATTCAGACCAAGGTCAAAGCTAAACTCAGCTTTCTATACAGGAATCGCTCCTCATTCACTTCATCTGCTAAACTCTCTCTGGTCCAGATGATTGTCCTTCCTCTGTTCGACTACGGTGATACCATCTACCGCTCGGTGTGTAAAGGAGCTCTCGATCATTTAGACGTTCTGTATCACTCCGCCATCCGCTTCGCCACCAATGCCCCCTACAGGACACACCACTGTGACCTGTACTCTCTGGCTAACTGGCCCTCTCTTGAGACCAGACGCAACATCCACTGGCTGATGTTTGTTTACAAAACACTCCTAGGCCTCACCGCCTTCTACCTCACACAATTACTGCAACTCCGCACACCCCCAACGCACGACACCCGGTCAGCTACAAGCATCCTGCTAAAGATCCCTAAAGCCCATACATCCTTTGGCCGCTCCGCCTTTCAGTTTGCAGGGGCAGATAGCTGGAATACCGTTCAAAAAACATTAAAGATTAAAACCTTTGTCTCCCCCCGCACCTTCAATGTCACTATTATTGACACCCTGGTACACACATGCAGCTGCTTTGCCTGATGCTGATTTTAATGACTGATTGAACCACAGCAATATTGTTTTAGAGTTTTTATATGTTTAACTGCTATGCCTGTCATCTTTGCTCTATGTGTTTGTGTTGTCTCCTGGGTTCTGTAGTGCCCGGAGTGTGTCTTTTTATTTCCTCCCAAACCCCATCCCCTCAGGAAGCCTGTGCCTCCTGTCAGGTCATCATTGTAAATAAGAATTTGTTCTTAATTGATTTTCCTGGATAAATAAAGGTTCTACTACTACTACTACTACTACTACTTCCCCGCAGCGAGGCTCCCCCGTTGACAGTTTACGTGGGCTGGGTGCAGTGGCGGACTGGCCATCGGGACGAATCCCGATGCGCCGGTACCGAAGTGGGCCGGTCGGATACTAGCACATCCCCCATAGGTGGCGCGTGAGGCTCAGGTTTGGGAAGGCTAAATAACTTATGTTACCTGACGCTGCCCGCCTCCGGCGTCTATAGAAAAGAGATCAACTCAGTGTGCGGAGTTTAAATCTCTCAAGTCATATTACAGGATAAAGGAAATACAGTTTAAACTTCTCATTCATATCACACTGATATCACATCATCAATCAGATCATCGATCATATAATATCACAATATATCATATATTTCCTGATCTGAGTCAGCTGAGCCGTATCTGGCCGTGCAACACTCACAGTGTCACATACTGGATGCAGAAGTATTATTTTAAGCAACACATTATGTTGACGAAACACTCGAGTCAAATGTAATTAAAGTCAGATCCACTCGTGTCTTAGACGTGAACGCGCTCTCAGCTGGAGAGAGAAACCCTGGCTTGATTTACCGAGTTGATAACCAGCGTCGTAGGACCGCTTAGCGAGATCTCGTTTGTTAGTTTGTTGTTGTTAGTTTGTTTGCTACTCAAACATATCCAGGGTATGTTGAACTGGCTTCGTAGTACAGGGCACAGGTGGCTAGCAGCGCTAAGGTCAAAGACACAGACATTATATTTGTATTTTACCAGGATGCAGTGACACAAATATTTACATATTTACATTTGCTATCTACAGCACCCGCCGCCCCTGACATCCCCCACTCCCCCCGTTGACAATTTACTAGCGGTACCGAAGTGGGCCGGTCGAGAGTCCCGGGATGATTTTTAGTCCCATTCCACCACTGGCTACATGACCATATGATCGCCCATATTGACGCACCTAATTCCTAAACTTCTAACAGATACAACATAAACCGATCCTTCAGCCTCATATGAGCTCTCAGACACGTTCAAAATTAAACTGTCATCGCTGTCTGAGCTTGCTGCTGTGTGCACCATCGTGCGTTTACATGCAGAAGCTGGGATCCTGAACGGTGCAGCTGGAGCGCTGTGCCCGCAATGACGTCACACATCATTTGGCGGGACTTGAAGAATCCCCGAGAAGATCCAGAAAATTGTCAACATTGAAGGCAGATTAATGGTTATCAAAGTACAAATATCCAAAATCAGTTCAATAACGGTTTTCAAGGGGACAATATTTACTCAAATTGATGGGTTTGGATGATGGGGGAAACTCGTGTCACAGGCTCTTTAAGACTGTGTCACTGAAAATACATTTGCCAACAATTCTTTTTTCCCTCAGTACATTCTAAAAAGCCATTACATCTGCAATTCCCATTTGGCCGCACAATGAATGATGAAAAACTGAGAGGATCTCGATCAGTTGAAATAAATGGATGTTAATAAAAAAGCCAAGGTGTATTTTAAAATGCATGTTAAGTGTCACAGTCTGCTCCCTCACTCACCTATTTTCTGCATTAGCATTCCTTAGTCACCTGGTAGTCACCATAGACTGTATATATAAATGGACGTAGTGTCCGTGACGTCACCCATAGGGTTCTGCAGAGTTGCCGTGAAGCCCTTAGTAGGCGGAGTCGGCCACTAACGGCTCGACTGTGACGTCAGAGTCTAATCCCGCCTGCTCCAAATAAGGGCAAAGAGGCGGAGCCAAGGCGGGACCTGCTGCCTCCGAACTGGAAGTAAACAGAGCTAGCTCAGGCTAAGAAGCTAAGCTAACATGAAATACATGCATACCAAGTTACTGCTAACAGTGTAGTTCCCCTATATAAACGTTACATTCATAATCAAATGAGACAATCTGCAAGATAATTAGCTATATTTTGTTATTCTTAATGCTTGTCATTCACACGTTGAGAAAAGACAGACTCCACCGCCCGGACCTAACGGAGCCGCAGTGGGCTAGCTCCGGGACGCCGGCTGGAGCTAGCCCCCTGCGGCTCCATTAGCTCCGGCGGCCACCACTGGGATAATTGGGTCCCCTATTAACATTTGCTCCCGTTTAGCATTATGGGCGTCATAGGCATAGACTATAAAAGTCTTACCCAAGGCTGAATCATAAACTAAAATGTATATGTATGCATAAAGGGTTACGTCCTTAGCTGGCTAATAAGTAACAAGCTAAGCTACCAAGCACACAAACACCTGCGAACGGGGTTAACATGTATAATATTATCATTTTAGACTTCTTGGAAGTTCTGTTAGTACATTCAAGCGCACAGCACGACATTTTAATTGTCTGGTATTTGTAACAATATTCCCTAAAAGGCACAATCACCACGAACACGGCTAAAGCTAAAGGGTCAAGTACAGTACTATGACTAACTAACGTTGTAGCCTCTATGGTTGTAGCCTAGCAGAGTGGACAAGTTGCTGTTAGCTGACAGTGAGGCATGTACGTGTCCATCAACGTGACCACGCCCTAATTTATGCAAACACTTTAAGACCTAATATAAATAAAAGGGTCATGTTAGAAAACAATTCACTCACAGATTCATAATCACGAAGGTGGAATCTAACTATATCGATAATAATATGTATTGCATCCATGGGTAGAAACATGTTTTTTTCTGCTGTAAAGTTGGGCATTTTAACATGGGGGTCTATGGAAATTGCTCCTTTCTGCAGCCAGTCCCTAGCGGCCCATGTATGAACTGCAGTGTGTGGCACTTCCGTATTGGCTTCCCGGCTGTTCGCCAGAGTTTGCCGCTTGGTAGTCACACCCTGTTTCTCTCTCTCACTCTGTTGCACCCATCAGCTCCACTAGTATATAGGCCCCCTTCACTCTCACCTCAGTGCCAGATCGTACTTCGCAGCATGCCAGTCTTTCCCGCATTACCTTCCAGATTGCTCTCCCGGTTTCGACCTCGTCTGCTTCGCCTGTTTCCTGACCCTGCCTGTCCCTGGATTATTCTGGTTTGCCCGGTCCCTGACCCTGTCTGTACTGTACCTGCGTCTCCCATCTTGCTTACTCCTGGAACCCTCGCCTGTCCCCGACCAGCCCTTTGCCTATAAAAAAGGTGGTTACCGACTATCCCTGGTTTCCCATGTGTTGCATTTTGGTTCTTAGCTCGTTTGTGACATTAAGGAAGTCTTAAGCACACGAGTGGATGAATTAGGACTTTAATATACAACACGTGTTGTCTGGGAGTTTGTAAACAGATGTTTTAACATATTTTGCTGTTGTAGCAAACTTCCATTGGTCCTCACTAACATTAATTCATCAAAACTACACCAAAAGGTTTTGCTTCTCCATTCACCATAGAAACATGCAAGATAAACTGACTTTTCCTAAAGGGGCCCTTTTATGCTCATTTCATTTGTGTATTGTCTCCATGCTTTAATGTTCAAAAAGGCCTTTCTTTTTCTCTTACTGCCTGTACTGCCGCACCTCTTTTCCCCCTCTGTCTGAAACCAGAGCCCCTGTCTCCGTCTAAGTTTATGATGTTAGGACAATGTGTTGGTCGATGCGTTGTCGCGCTTATCAATATGTAGCGGTTGTTGCGAGTGTTTATTTGTGTGTGTTTGTCTGGTATTTGCCTGTTTTGTGTATGGCCCTGGGTGGTCGTAAAAGAAAACGTAGTCGTGATTGCGTCTGTCAACTCAAAGTTGATTGTTGTGATTATTTTGTTTTAAAAAATAAAAATCACTAACTCATGATGGGGGTGTTACGTGCTCCCCTCCTTGTTTTTTTTCTGTCTCCCTGCTGCGCAGGTGCACCTGGTCTGCCCCTGGCTCCGCCTCTGCCCAGGTGTTTCCAATTCCACTCAGTCGCGGATGTATAAAGAGAAGCTGGAGGAGAAGGATGTCTCGCCCTTTTCTGATGCCGGGAGACACTCTCCTGTGAAGACCCTTGTTTATGTACTGGGGCTTGAGCTATACTGTGTGGTGTAGATGTGTTTATGTTTAGCCTGGAGGACCTGGTAGTCCAGTTTTCACGGCTTTCTTTGTTTCCATAGGGTTTACGCCTGGCTTTTGGTTAGGGGGGAAGCTCTTGGTCCTACGGCCCCTGGTGTGGCTGGCTCGAGCTCCCTCCTTCCTTTTGTTCTTTTTGGCCAGTCCTCCAGACCTTTTTATTTTCCCATTTGGATTTTGTAAGAAAACGGCTCAATAATAATAAATGTCCGTTACTAAGTACTGTTGTTGCGTGTATTTTTTGTCATGTTGCGGGTCTCAGTGTGAGCCACTAAAGTGGAGTCGAGGCTGTGGCCGTAACACATGCTAACACTTACAATCCCGTCCTGTTTCTCGCTTGAAGCCAGGAAAAGGCTAGTCACTGTGACCTTTTGACCTGTGCTGGACTATGGTGATCTGATGTATATGAATGCACCTGCCAATTGCCTGGTCAAGTTAGATGCTGCGTATCACAGTGCACTGAGATTTGTGACAAACTGTAAAGCATTAACCCATCACTGTACCCTGTATGCAAGGGCTGGTTTGCTTTCACTAACTGTACGGAGGCTCAGTCACTGGTACATTTTTATATACAAAGCCATGCTAGGGAAACTTCCATCTTATATCTGCTCCCTGATCTCTCGGAGAATTGTAAGTGGCTACTGCCTGAGATCGAATGCTGTGGTTTTATTAAATGTGCCAACTGCTAGGACTGTCTTAGGGAAGACAGCTTTTAGATGTGCAGCTCCTCTCCCCTGCGAGATGGAGTTCATGACTTTATGAGCTGTTCATGAGCACTCATGAAACATTCATGAACAACTCATTATATGTTCACTTGTCATGTTCATGAACCAAAATTCTTAAAATGCTCATGAACCATTTTAAAGAGCAGTTCATGAAATGTTTATGAACATTGTTCATTCATATAAAGTTCCTGTTTTGCTCATGACAGACTTTTATGAGCAATTTATGAACTTTTCATGATCCAGCCAATCACAACATTATAATTAAAACCCCAAGAAGTTTGCATGAGTATTTCATGAACTTTTCATGACTATGAGCATTTCATGAATTTTGGATGATTGTGGCGAGTTCAGAATATTTTGGAATATTCATGAGCATTTTATGAACTTTTGATGATCAGTGTGATGTTTTTAAAGACCTCTTGAATATTCATCTACTATTTGAACATTTCTTTCTTTTTTAAAACTTTTAATCTTAAAACAAAACAATAGTGAATTTGAAACTGAACATTATCTGTATTTATTTTGGTGACATTCATATCATTTTATGGTTTATCTGTACTGTTTGAGAAGCAGTACGAGTAAGTAGCGCCAAGGTGGAACCTTTGGCAGGTGAGCGGTGACATCTGGGTTACCTTAGGGGGGACACTTCCGCCCCCTCCTCAGAAGCAATCCAGACGATCAACCGGATCCTGTGTATAATTATTGCTGCTCCACTTTTCTGTTTTCTACAGGTCAGTACATAATGAAAATGATCGATGTTAACTTGTGTGAATTAGATATGATGTTGGAGATGTTTAGGAGAGTGTGTCAGAAGGTTTTGAGCATGTTTGACATAGTAACGGTATTTTAAAAATACTAAACTGTCGGCAACAATAGATGCCATTTTCGCGGGCTTCAGCCGCACCTGGGTAAATGTGACCTGAGCGAAGGCTCGCAGGCAGGTTAGCTGCTGCGCACGGGTAATATGTTTTGTTTACCTGAGTGCAGTCTTGCAGGCACATTGCCTTGTTTTTTGTTTATTAACATTGACAGTGTATTTTTGTGATCTCCATAATATGTTATATTTGGTAAAGATAGATATATTGATAGAAAGTATTATTTGATAGCGTTATGTGTTTATAGATAACAACCTGTCCTTCACTGCAAACATAGCTGCTACAACCCGCTGCTGCAGATACACGCTTTACAACATCAGGAGGATGCGTCCCCATCTGACCCAGAAAGCCACGCAGGTTCTGGTCCAGGCTCTCGTCATCTCACGCCTAAACTACTGCAACTCCCTCCTGGCTGGTCTACCTGCATGTGCCATCCGACCTGCAGCTCATCCAGAATGCAGCGGCTCGTCTGGTCTTCAACCTTCCTAAATTCTCCCACACCACGCCGCTCCTCCGCTCCCTCCACTGGCTTCCGGTAACTGCTAGAATCCACTTCAAAACAATGGTACTTGCGTACCATGCTGTGAATGGATCTGGCCCTTCCTACATCCAGGACATGGTTAAACCGTACACCCCAGCACGTGCACTCCGCTCTGCATCAACCAAACGACTCGCTGCACCCTCGCTGCGAAGGGGACCCAAGTTCCCATCAGCAAAAACACGTGGGTTTGCTATCCTGGCTCCAAAATGGTGGAATGAGCTCCCCATTGACATCAGGACAGCAGATAGCTTACACACCTTCCGGCGCAGACTGAAAACTAATCTCTTTCGACTCCACTTCGAGCAATAGAACTATTAACAAAGCACTTATGGACTGGCTTACCTAAAGCCAGTTGAGTAGCACTTGAAATGTTTTTGCTCTATGAAACCTGATGTACTTATATGATTCTGTTTTCTTCAAGTTTGTATTTTGTTGGTCGAACGCACTTATTGTAAGTCGCTTTGGATAAAAGCGTCAGCTAAATGCAATGTAATGTAATAATTTATATTGACTATGTTGAATTTCTCCTTGAGATACAGTAATTGACTGTGACAGACAGATAACTTAAATGGAGAAATGTGATGTTTGTAAAGTTCAGCTATTTGAATGTAACTGTGTACTTTGAATTTTGAATAAGAAGCATTCCAGACGATCAACCGGATCCTGTGTATAATTATTGCTGCTGCACTTTTCTGTTTTCTACAGAAATCATTTATTGTTGCTGTGGTACCCAAGCTTTTGGGACCCGTAACAAAAAATGTTGTGCAGCTGAGTGTCAAGAACTGCTTCAAATAGTGATGGGATTAATTGTAGTGCTCCACCTGTATACATGTATGTTTGTTTGTTTGTTAATTTGAGTAAAGTTCCATTGTGATTGACATAATTGTTGTTTTCTATGGTTGCCAATTGACCCACAGTCAATGGTTCATGAACAGTTCATGTACATGAACAGTTCATGAACAGTCCATAGCCAGCCATTGAATTATATTCAGTGACTGGGTATGAACTGTTCATGAACGGTTCATGAAGTTGTTATGAACAGTTCTTGATATGTTCATGAACAATTCTTGAAATGTTCTTGGTTGAATATCCCTACACACTCACTGAAAACTCCATTTCATGAATTGTTCATGAACCTGCCTAAAACCATATTCCATGAATTGTTCATGAACCATTCCAGCACAGGAGTTTCATGAGTAGTTCATGAACTGCCCTAGTGCCATTTAATGTTCATGTCACTTTCATGAACAGTTCATCAACTTTGTTATGAGCTGTTCATGAATATGGTTCACTAATATTTCATGAACTTTTCATGACAAGTTCATGAACAGTTCACCATCATCTCACTGGGGCTGTCTTGGAATAGTCTGCAAATTAAATGGAAACTGAACAATCTGGTGCCACTAAATGTTTTTAAAGCTCGGTTGGATGCTACTCAATCGGAAGCTATTGGTACCTGTTTATGTGGATAATTTTGTAAATGATGCTGTATGATGTCCTTTTGTTGTTCTGTTTATGCTTTTATGTTTCATGTGGAACTACTTCAGCAGGTCTCTCTTGGAAAAGAGATCAATGATCTCAATGGGATTTTATCTGTATAAATAAAGGTTTGAAATGAAATGAGCGATAGAACGTTTTTACTTTCTGCATTAAGTGGTATCACTGACTCGCATCATTTCTGGATTTTTGGTACACAACAGTCTGAACTGTCAGCCAACAAAGGCTTAGCTGCTATAAAAAGGTTTAGGAAGCCGTGCGTAAGAAATACAAATATATATCATACCATGGCGCTGACCACGCGGCTGACGTAGATGGGGTTACAGCGAGCGGAGACATCGTCAGCAGGGTCTTTCTTGTGTTTGAGGTTAAGGTCCAAAATCAATAAACTAATTTCCACCATGTTGTCCTCAAACTGGAAGAAGGGAGAGAATTTTGAATTGAAATATAAAATATATTTGAATTATTTAAACTTTAAAAGATACATCATTTGCAGTTTGCTTTACAGTAGATCATTCAAACTCAAACTTAAAGTTCAGCCACTAAAATGTCAGATTTACAATTTGTATTGTGTACTTGAATTCTAAAAAGTATATAAACAAATGTTTCAAAACAGTGTGTGTGTGTGTGTGTGTGTGTGTGTGTGTGTGTGTGTGTGTGTGTGTGTGTGTGTGTACCTGTCCAAAGTCCCAGGCTCCAGGGGAGATATGTCTTTGACTACCTCTGTAGATGATTCCTTGTTCATTCAACACATACTCCTGTATCTCATCCTCATCCTTCAGATACACCCAGTCATCTACACACAGACACACAGACAGACAGACACACAGACAGACAGACAGACAGACAGACAGACACACACACAGACAGACAGACAGACAGACACACAGGAAGACAGACTTTTTATTTGTATTCAAATTATACGATAACATGTCCTGTATTCAACATCTTACTTTAGCAATCTTACTTAATGGCAAAAGAGGACAGATGTAACTGTAAAAACCCTTTTTTCCCCCTTTTATTATCTTAAGTCCTTCTGATATACTTTTACTTGAGAAACAATTTGTGAAGCAGGATTTATACATTCCACATTAGCCTACTGGTGGTACATTCTTTCTTGCATAGTGATTCATGTATTATTTTCTTCTTTTTTACGCAGTTGAACTGATACAAACAATTTTTGTCACCAAAGATAAATAAATAAATAATGTTTTGTTTGACTATTCCATCGACCAACCCCCTTTTTATTTAAGTTTAAAATAAAAATGTTTTGAGTGACTTTAATTTAGTTAATTTGAATGTTAATTTGTAATAATTTATAACATAAAATATACTATATATAATATACTATATATATATATATATATATAGTATATTATATATAGTATGTTTTATTTATTTATTTATATTTATATAGATAGATATCATTTGTTTTAACCGGACTGTTTAAACTCCTTTTCACTCCAAAATAACTTTAATTATTTCGCCATAGGGTAGATATTCTCTACACTGCTGCAGTGTGTTTGAGATATTGAGTGTAACAGTGTAAAAATACTAAATAATAAATAAATACGCAATATCTGATAATTACTTTTATGTTATTGCCTGTTAATAATTGTTCAACTATTTGTTTTTTAAATAGTTCTACTGTATACTGTATTATTACACAAGTTAGTTGTTTACTCTATTCTGATTGGTCATTTGGACATTTCACAGGTTGTTAATACTCGATAGCACCCAGCTGCTAAGCAAAATAATGACCGTTGCTAAGGAGTATCAACGGAGAAAAGAAAAGACAGAGCTTTGAACGTGAGAAAAATATATAGAAGAAAAGATAGACAGGAAGTAAAGACTAACGTGAATAGCAGAAGAAGACAGGCAGTAAGTAAACAATAACGTGAGCAGCTGAAGAAGACGGACGGGAAGTAATCACTAATGAGAACAGCAGAAGAAGACAGGCAGGAAGTAAACACTAACGGGAACAGCAGAAGAAGACGGACGGGAAGTAAACACTGAAGGGAACAGCAGAAGAAGACAGGCAGGAAGTAAACACTGAAGGGAACAGCAGAAGAAGACGGGCAGGAAGTAAACACTAACGTGAACAGCAGAAGAAGACGGACGGGAAGTAAACACTAATGGGAACAGCAGAAGAAGACCGGCAGGAAGTAAACACTAACGGGAACAGCAGAAGAAGACGGACGGGAAGTAAACACTGAAGAGAACAGCAGAAGAAGACAGGCAGGAAGTAAACACTAACGTGAACAGCAGAAGGAGATAGACAGGAAGTAAACACTAACGTGAACAGCAGAAGAAGGAAGACAGGAAGTAAACATGAACAGGAACACGGTATGGGCTCTGGCGGTGTTTAAGGACTTAGCTAGGTTAGTGGAAAAGAAACTGTGAACAGACTTGGACAGTCACAGAAAACCTCGTTCAGTGCTGCTGTCATTTTAGGTGGTTGCTGTTGCCGCCGTTCAGCAGTTGTTACGCAGTAGAGCAGACTATTTTGTATGCCGAAGCAATACCATCATTTTTAAATCAATTAAATTATTTTCAGTTTGTATTGTATTTTTGTACTAATACAATAGTATAGTATGACTGTAGGCCTACTTGGTTACTTTTAAAAACTGGTATCTTTTAAAGATGTTAAAGTATCTTCCCATTGACCAGACAGATGAAGCACCTACCGGGACACCAGGGGTTGTAGAGCACCACCAGCTTCCCCAGCAGCATCTCCTCCCCCCCGAGTTTCACAGTCAGGATCCACTCCCCCACAGGGGTGACAGCCGGGGGGGTGAGGTTGAGGACCAGAGTTCGCAGGGAGGAGTCCTTGTGCAGATCTGCCTTCCATACTGCTATCGCTGAACGGGAGCGGGTCACCACATCTGGGATGCCGAAGAGTGAAAGCGTACCCTGTTTCTCCGTTGGAATTTCTCCTGCAGAGGAGCCAATTAAGTTAACGTAATGGTGCACATGCTATGAAAAATACCCTATTTTGTGGCCATATGATTCGGCATTCTAACGGCCCGTCCACACTACAGCTTCGACAGCTTCAAAAACGGTTTCTAACGCGTCTGCCCATTCACTTTGAATGGGGTGACGTCACGTTGCCTCGCTTTTCGCCGAACTGAATTGTGGGTAGCAGAGCGGTCTGTCTCCGGCATCTCCGGCGTCAGAAGTTGAACAATGTTCAACTTCTGACGCCGGAGTAGCCAGCGCCAGCCAATCAAATCCCGTTTCTGAAAATCTGACAGCTCAAGCCCTAGCCAATCAAACCGCGTCTAAGCTGGGAGAGATATCCCGCCGTTCATTTCTATATTTCAAAAAAAGATGGAGGAGAAACTAACTATCGCCGTAGCAAATCACCCGGTTTTGTATGACCAGACCCTCTTCACCTACCGGGATACAAACCGGAGGAACCAGGCATGGAGGGAGGTGGCAGAGACAGTGGGGGAAACTGGTAGGTTTTCGCCTGTTTGGGGAGTTTATATATATATATATATATATTGCTCGCATAAAATCCCCGGGGTTTTTTGCTTTGTATGTCGGGGGCGGACGCGTTGGAAACCGTTTTTGAAGCTGTAGTGTGGACGGGCCGTTACACGTTGTGTGACCTGCTGCCATGGCCATCTTTGACACTACACACACTAAAATCACACTAAGGAGGAGCACATTTTCATAGATTTATCTCAAAGCATTATCTATTGGACTTGCCCCAGCAACAGTCAGTGTCACCATAAACCGTAGATCTTGCCAGACAGACACAGCTGATTGACATTAGCTCATTAGTGCAGACACACCCAAACACAAAAACACACAGTTAGGCCAAAGTACCTTTTCTTATCACACCCTTTATTATGGAATAACCTCCCGTATTATAGTGATCAGAGAGTCTCATTTTGTATCAATCCCCCCAACCCCACACCCCTTCTAAATACTGGACTCATGGAGTTACTGTATCATTAAGGAAGCTCAGGATGGGTCATGTTTCTTCAAAAAAAAGTGCCCATATTGAGCAACTGTATCCGTACTGGAAGCTCAGGAAGAGGCATGTTTTCAAAATAAAACGCATCATTTAAAGTAAGCCCAACCTGTCTTTGCAGTGATGTGCAGCTGGTGCAGTTTAGGGCCGAAAGGCTGCGCCACATTCAGGGTCAGTTTGAAGGGCTGACCTCGCCTCACGATCAGCTGATCCACAGAGATCTCACTGGTGTGGTGGAGGAAGTTGTTGTTCTTAGGGTGGAGGTCCACTCCCTTAAAAACTGAGAGGAAAAAAAAAAAAAACATGAACAAGCTGAAAAAATAGCGACCGTCTTTATTCAGATTAAAAATGTAAGATTAGTGAAGTTTTTATGGTTGCTCATAGTGGTCCCAAAAGATGTTGGAAAAGTATTAAATAATAAATTCATAAAATACCTAGAATACGTTTTGCACACGATTGATGTGATTTATTATTATAGGTTCAAACATTATAGGCAGTTACAGAGGGTCTTACTTGAACATGAAATGGATTTTCATTTTCTTTACCGACCCTCTTTGAAATTCTGTAGAATGTATTTTAATTTAATTCTGACTTGCTCTTCGAGAACGTTTTTTCCTCCTGTGCTTTACTGCAGTTTCCAAACTGTTTGTGTGTAGTCGATTTAAGACTTGATTTACTTCTTCAAATCCCAGACATAGTTTTAGTCATGTTTTGGCACCAACTCAAGATCTTTGGGCGTGGTGCTTTAGTAACAATTTCGGAGATGAACTGCTATAAAAAACATACCAAGCAGACGCTAATATTTGAGACATCTTCATCCTGAAACGCCCATAGGAGTACTTTGTTTACTTCTGCGACATAGTGACATCACTCTGTAACACTCACGCTTCTATTGGCTAGTGTTCCAACACATTGTAAGTGATAGGTTAAGGGGCGGGACATCTCTAAGCGGTTGACCAATCACAACAGAGCCGACAAGCTAACCAATCAGAGCAGACTGGGCTCTGGTTTCAGACAGAGGGTGAAAAGAGGTGCTGCAGCACAGGCAGTAACAGAACATTAAAGCATGGAGACATGTCACTAAATATATATATGAACCTGAAAATTAGCATGATATAACTCTTTAAGTGGCATAAAGACAACTTTCCTCTCGGGTGGAAAATGAAGTAGTTGTATTGTGTCTGGACTGCACCTTTACCAATACAATAAAAAAAAAGTTGTAGTACTTTAAATGTTTAAATGTAAAAAAAAAGTTGTAGTACTTTAAATGTTTGCTTATTTTAAGCTTTTGTACATCAATGTGTATCCTCATGCTTGATTCTACTTATTGAGAGTCACTTTGAATAAAAGCGTCAGCTAAATTCAATGTTTATGTTTTTATTTTACATGCAAATGATTAAATCCATGTTTACTTGTTATTTAATTGCTGACATTATTACCGTACCAGTTTTCTTTCTTAAGTGTTTGGAAAACAATTATGAGTGGGAAGATTTAAAGAAAAGTTTTCAGATATCGATTCCAGTGCTGCTGGTGCGGAGCCAAGGGAGGTTTTAGAAAGATTCCCCACAGTGAACCGGTTCTGCAATTTTGAGACTCGCCACCGGCTTTTGCAGGTTTCAACAAGTTAAATAAAACACAAGTCATTAAAGTAATTATTCATTTGTATTTTGTGGTCATACTTGCAGAATATTGAAGGACAAAGTGTGTGAGCATGTATACTACAATACAATAGTAAGCAACAAAAAAAACATTTCATTTTGAAGAACCCTTTTGTTTTGTTTTTAGTAGGGCTGTCAAACGATTACAATTTTTAATCAGATTAATCACAGCTTAAAAAATAATTAATCATGATTAATCACCATTCAAACTATGTCCAAAATATGCCATTTATTTATGTTTATTGTTGTGGGAATGGAAAGATAAATGAAAGAAGGCGGATATATCAATTTAACATACAGTATCTATGTTTATTATAACATTTTTCTGCATGTGAAAATTAAAGACAACCCACACACCTATCAATCATCAAACCGTGGGGTCTTAATTCATTACGTGTTGATTTCTATCAACGGGGGAGTACTTCAGGAAAGTCGACAGAGGGGGGGGGGGCGGCGGCTCGTGGAGTACTTCGTGACCACAGAGTGTGAACGTTGTGATCAGCTGTTTGAGCGCAGTTCTCCAGTGAAGGGGGGAGTCTCCCTCCGCAGCCGGTTGGCGTAGTTTTGGCACAGTTCCGTTGTACAGACCGACGTTAACAGCAGCCCTGTCTGTGCACACGGAGACCGACTCTGTCGTCCGGTGATCTAACCGCCTTCTGGAAAAGCTTCACAAGTACGTCGGTACGCAAATGCGCTTTGTGACACAAGTGACGGTACGCATTTCAGATTACGCACATAACCTGCGTATCAGTTATGTGCACCCCTGTACCAGAGCCATATTATTACTATTATATGGCTCTGCCCTGTACTACAGCAAGAGTATTCTGCGTCGGGACTTCCTGCAACAACACCACGCCGTTATCAAAGATGTTCTATTGAGAAGACGATCACTACGTGACAAAAGTTTTCAAAACCGTGGCTACTGAAATCAATCTTACTAACTGCTGTCTGTGCAATTTACTCCGCGAGTTGGCAGACTTTATTTTGCTTACTTTAACATCATTTTTCACGGTGGGGCTAAGCCATTTCTTGGTATGGGTGTAGCCTACCAGCCATACCCTGGCGCTGCCACTGGTGGCACATATGGGGCGGGCCATTCTGCACATGCGTTAAATGCGTTAAATATTTTAACGCAATTAATTCAAAAAATTAATTACCGCCGTTAACGCGATAATTTTGACAGCACTAGTTTTTAGTTAATATAATAGACAATAGACTTAAACAATCTTATTTAGGAACATTTTAGACAATAATATTTTAATCCTGAATTGAAGACACTCAGAAAACCTGCATCATAAGCATATTTACAGCAGTGTGCAGCAACAGACTGTGCATCCTGTCAGCGCATTCATGTAATGTGATTATCATCGTCAAATTAAGCATCGAGTCGCTAGTGAATTTCCCTCAGGCATTAAAAGATATGGCTTAACACAGGCCTATTCAAATGGCGGCCCGCGGGCCAGATGCGGCCCAGAACCAACTCCTGAGTGGCCCAGCCTCCCGTAGCCAAATTCCTACACTAGTACAGACCATGAATGCAACACTCCGCGTTGCATAGAAACCACTAAACCACAACGCAGTACGTTTTTTGAAAGTGTATCTGGTGGTGCTAGTAACGGTGGTCATATGATAGCAACTCTAAAACATGTCTATCGCAACTCTGAAGTGTAAACAAAGACAAATCGGTCATTGATCTTGTGGAGCAGATGCGCGAGTCATTGCCCAAGTCAAGCTGGACCTTTTCGCGACCGACTTGAGTACGGGTTGGATGCTGCATTTTCCGACGCTCCCCAAATACATCACATCCCCGGCACAAATCACGGATGTGATGACAGATTTCATTGCGAGGTTGAAAGAGAACTTTGCCGGTTGGATGGACTTGCTCTGCCCACAGAGGTGATGGGCTTTGTCAGAGACCCCTTCACTGTTGCAATAGAGGGGGACGTATCAACCAGAACAAAGGAAGTGGTCCCCTGCATCGACTAGGGGAAATTTACACTGGAATTTATTGACATGCATTCATCCGTAACCATGGCACCAGAGCAGCGCACTAACGGGCCAGCGAAGTTTTGGAGTGATGTCAAAAAACAGCAGTTCCCTAACGTTCAGAAAGTAGCGATCTGTGTGCTCAGTATGTTTGGATCAACATACACATGTGAATCAAGCTTTTCACACATGAACTCAATAAAAAGTAGCACTCGCTGCTCCCTGACTGACAGCACTCTTCACCAATGTCTTAAGATTGCATTGACATCCTATGAGCCAAAAATCACTGCTCTTGTTCAACAAAAAAAAAGTCAGCGATGACAAATCACAAATGAGGTGATAGTAAGCACCTATAGTAGACGTGTAGTGTAGTATTCATGTTATTTACCCTCATCCCTTGTTATGGGTTTGTGCAGGGTTTGACAGTTATTTTTGTATTCATTTAAATGAACTTTGTAATGTGTCTGGGTCAATTGTGACCAAAACGTATGATTTTTTTGTTATTACTTGAAAAGTGAAAACATTATAGTATTACCTCTTTTTGTTACATTGGAGCTCTTTAACTGTTTGTTAATGCACTTTTTGATGTGCATGTGTATCCAATTTTATTTTGTATGTGAGGACATTTATTAAGACTGCTATTATTGTATTCAGTTAAATGCACTTTGTGATGTGCCTGGTTAAAACAAAAAACCTGAATATTTGACTTCTAAAGCAAACAAATGTCATGCTACAACTGTGCACTTTTTTTCAGATTCTGTTAAATTAATGCTAATTTGTTGTGTTTTTATGCACTTTTTGATGTAGATTGTGTGTTAGATGAACAATGAATAAAAATTGCATGTTTTTCATCGCAGTAATATGTGTTGGTTTAAAATGTGTCATTACCCGCTTTTTACAGGCCGCTGAATGTCTGGCCCAGCTGAATTTTGTAGTTATAAAATCTGGCCCAACTGAATGTGTAATTGAATAGCCCTGGCTTAACAGTTTCATTTGTTTTGTACAAAAAGCATCTTCTTTCTTAAAGAGCTTTGGGAAACTAGCTAAGTTGTTCAATCATTACATTTACAGTTAGAAGTCCATATTAAGATTGTATACATAATTCCTCTTAATATGAGCTGATGCTATTTTAGATGTTGGCTGACTGTCAAACTATGTTTTGCAACCAAACTCAATACCATTATTAAACAATCTAATAAATGCAAGTAACAGGAGACTCTAATGTTCTTACCAGATTCTGGAGCTGAATATGTCATCTTTCCAAAAAGCTTCCTTCCTAGAATCGTTGATGTACAGAAAAATGCGCGCTGGCAGGCAGTCAGCAGCACACTGGAGGCACAACTCGTTTGTGGAGATTTAAATACTTGAGAAGCCCAACCCCCTTTCTAATGAACCTGTAACAAGTGGCACAACTTTTGTCCACAAAGACGTAGTGCCCATATGCATGCTCTAAAGAGGTGGGACAGAAAGGGGCTGGCAGTGTTTGGATAACCCGGAGCACTGGGTCTCAGCAGGGGCAACTCTCCAGTTACCAGTCTAAACCCGGTCGGTTCCCAAGCCGAGTCCCTGCAGACTGAGCTACTGCCGCCCCCAATTTAATATATCTTCTCTCACCTTTATGTAGTGTTTTATTTTCCATTTTTATTTGCATTAATAATAATTGAAAGCACTTGGAATTGCCATTGTGTATTAAATTAAATGTGCTATATAAAAAAACGTACATGATGTTACTTTTGTTCTTGGTTTCATCTTTCATGGACTTCACAAAGAAGGAAAGGGGCACATTTTATATAGTTTGGTAGGTTGTGTTTTCGGCCACTTGGAAACCACATAGAAACTGAGATTTGATGTAATGCAAGGCAAGGCAAGTTTATTTATATCGCACCTTTCAACACAAGGCAATTCAAAGTGCTTTACAAAAAACGAAAGACATTAAGAAAATGGCATTTAAAATCAGTCATTAAAAAGAAAAGATAATAAAATAAACATTAAAAGAAAACATACATGGATAAAAGTTAGTCCAGTTTAAGTTCAATTAAAAGCAGCGGCAAAAAGAAAAGTCTTTAGTCTGGATTTAAAATTAGTGTTATTCAGTCGATTTTTCATCTTTGACTCATTTTAAATAAAGAGTTACGAGTATGAATACGTGTGTGTGTGTGTGTGTGTGTGTGTGTGTGTGTGTGTGTGTGTGTGTGTGTGTGTGCGTGTGTGTGTGTGTGTGTGTGTGTGTGTGTGTGTTCGATGGTCATAGGTCATGATTTTTCCGAATGTCGAAACAAAGTGTGACTCAGAAAGCCAGTTTTACGTGAAAATCAGGAAATATGATTGCACACTAATTGTTAATAACACCATGCGTCACAATGGGGAAAAAACATGAGGCGTGGATTGACAACACAAATAATTATATGTGCCATTTAAATGACTGTCTTCCTTCATCTGGCATTTTAATTTCAGATAGTCAGTGCAGTTAGTGAGGGTAACAGTCTCACTCCCTGATAGTCCAAGAGCGACGCTTGGTCAGGGTGCTTTGGCGTGCAGTTGTGACTAGTCCTGCGTACCTGGACTCACATTCAGGTTCAGGTCCGGACTCAAGTCCAGAGGTTCAGGTCCGGACCTGAACCCATGGCTTGTGTCAAGTTGTGTGAGTAACTAAAGTGAACTTATTGTGAGCTAATTATCAATTGAAAATTAACTCATAATCAACTCAAATTCAAACTCGTCAGGTTTATTGTGCTCCCTTCCAACTTGTGTCTACATTTCTCTTCAAAGTACAAATGTAAAAAAAACACTTTTTGCCACTTAGTCTACAAATGACTTATGACAGCAACTACAGTGAACTACTACAAAGTTCAAACATTTATTTCATTTACCAAACTAAAGTAACCAAACAGTCCCTGAGCTGACTGAGCCTAAATCCCTAAAACGTTGCTGAAAGGTAGAGTGTAGAGTAGACTACATTACACTGTTACACAACTACTATACAGTATACACTATAGTGACTGTACAGTCAGAGTGTACTGTACTGTCTGTACACCATGTATTTTCTACAACTCTACATGTGTACATTATACAGTACATACTACATACATAGTGATGTACATACATACTGTTAGAAATTAAAATCAATGTTGATATGGCGTAATTTTGAATTAAATACACTATTTAATTTAAATCAGTTTTATTCTGAAAAAAACGGAAGTTCACACTAACTTAATACTTTTATTCTGAAAAGTATTCACTTCCGGTTAGCATTAGCATGTGGCGAAATGCTACGTTTTCAAACCGTGAATCGAAGGTGAAATGACATGTGATGTTGTACACTGAGCACACTGGGATTAGCACTCATTTATTGACGCTGAATAACGTTTATCAGGGAATGTTTAAATAACCACAGACACCAGAATATACGTAAGTGCTAGTTTTTTTGCGAGTCCAAGTACCGGTTCCCGACGTTCCTGTTTTAACCGGACTTGAACCGAAACTTTTTACAAGTCCGGTTCGGCGTACCGGTACGCAGCACTAGTTGTGACGCACCGAGTCTCCTTCAGCTTCATAAACTGACGCAAAGAGCTTTCAACTGATTGCAATGTATTCTCATCGGCGGCGGTATTTGATGCTCAGGGAATCACCGCATCTGTCCATGTCAGCGGCAGTTAAAGAACATTCCCATTGGATAACGGATAATTTCACACCCGGAAGTAAGTGTTCTCCTTCCAAGCTAGCGGGGAACGTTCTCACAATTTTGGCTAACATTACCTACAGGTTCAAATAATGTTTTAAAGAAACGTTTTAATCTGATGTTCAAAGAACCTTTTTAGGATGTTTATTATTTCAAATAAAGTCCCTATAAGGTTTAAGGTTAACTAAGACATAACGTTTTAACTGCAACATTCAGAGGATGTTTTGAGGATGTTATTGAGGCCTGAGATGACAGAAAGTTTATTTATAAAACGTTCCTTTAATGTGATATATTAACAAAGGTGGAACGTTTTGCCTGCAACATTCTAAGGATGTGTTTTGGACGTTGTTGGGTAACATATCAAATATGTTCTTTATAAAACGTTCCCTCAATGTTACACGATAACAAATGAAGAACATTCTCCAAGAAACATTCTGAAAATGTTTTCAGGATGGTATTCTTTTTTTATAAAACTTTCCTGTTATGGCAAATATTAACACGGTCATGGTCAACGTTAGATGTATTTCTAGAGCGCTTTAAAAAACAAACTTGTTGCATTTGTTTGAAAAGAATGTTTTAAAAAAATCTGATGCCACCATATTTTCCTTTTGAAAAAAACAAACAAGCACGTAATTCATGATAAGCTACAAACAGATATTGCATGCTTGGGGTGGCATGTGTGAGTTCCCAGCTAGAAATGTTTGTTACCATTCGTTGTTCTAGGAATGTTTTCAGCGGGACATTTTAGTTTGGTTCCCAGAATGTTCTTCTGAAAGGTAGGATAACGTTCTTTAAAAACATTCTTGAAATGTTTGGTGATAACCTTCTTAAGATGTTTTTGATAACCTTCTTAAGATGTTTTTGATAACATTGTTATCATTGTTGAGGCTGTTGTTAAATTACAGGCTGTTTTTAACATTGTTCAGACTCAGCTCTCTGAATTAAAGCTTATTTTAAATGTGGATAAAACCAAGGTAATGCTCTTTTCAAAAGCAAAAAAGACACCAGAGCCTGTTTTAGATATTGTAACTACGCAAGGAATAAAAATCGAAGTGGTTACCTGTTACAAATACCTTGGTATCTGGCTTGATGATTGTCTCACTTTTAAACTTCATGTCAATAACCTGCTTAAAAAGCTGAGGGTTAGGCTAGGGTTCTTTTTCAGAAACAAGTCCTGTTTCTCGCTTGAGGCCAGGAAAAGGCTCTGTGACCTTTGACCTGTGCTGGACTATGGGGATCTGGTCTATATGAATGCACCTGCCAATTGCCTGGTCAAGTTAGATGCTGCGTATCACAGCGCACTGAGATTTGTGACAAACTGTAAAGCATTAACCCATCACTGTACCCTGTATGCAAGGGCTGGTTTGCTTTCACTAACTGTACGGAGGCTCAGTCACTGGTACATTTTTATATACAAAGCCATGCTAGGGAAACTTCCATCTTATATCTGCTCCCTGATCTCACGGAGAATTGTAAGTGGCTACTGCCTGAGATCGAATGCTGTGGTTTTATTAAATGTGCCAACTGCTAGGACTGTCTTAGGGAAGACAGCTTTTAGATGCGCAGCTCCTCTGTCTTGGAATAGTCTGCAAATTAAATGGAAACTGAACAATCTGGTGCCACTAAATATATTTAAAGCTCGGTTGGATGCTACTCAATCGGAAGCTATTGGTACCTGCTTATGTGGATAATTTTGTAAATGATGCTGTATGATGTCCTTTTGTTGTTCTGTTTATGTTTTTATGTTTCATGTGGAACTACTTCAGCAGGTCTCCCTTGAAAAAGAGATCAATGATCTCAATGGGATTTATCTGTATAAATAAAGGTTTGAAATGAAATGAAATGTTCGAACATTATGCCCTACTGTTCTTAAAACGTTTTCAGCGGGACGGTTTATTTTGGTTCCCAGAATGTTCTTCTGAAAGGTAGGATAACGTTCCCTAAAAACATTCTTAACAATGTTGGTGATAACTTTCTTAAGATGTATGAGCGCATTGAGACAATGAATAGGACGTATAAAAACGAATGTATGCATGCCAATATTCACTCACATGCACTTATAATCACACTAAGGTATGTAGGCCCACAGTATTCATAATATCATAGGTTTAAAATATCAGAAAATAATCAAAAACATTTCTGACTTTAAAGGTTGTGTCTCGTATGTAGGTTCTAACTGTTAGATGTTCTATCTGGCCGTGTGTGGTTTGTGAGGGCTGCGTATAAACAGTGTCCGCTGTTTATGCATATTGGATAAAAATCGTTATTGCACCCTTTAGATTTGAGACCGACAGACATATAGAGGAACGGACCGACTGTCACTGCCCGTCCCTGAAACCCCTGTTAGTGTTTGTTTGTGTTTGTTTCTACTGTGTGTCTCTCTCTCTGCCTGCTGGTCTGCTCTACACGGCTGGGAGCAATCTCCAATCAACCACACCTGCAACCTGCTCATCAGCCACACTATGAAAGCCTGCAGCCTGCACTCATCCCCTGCCGGATTGTTGCCGTGAACGGTTTGTTGCATGCCGCTCTAGCTTTTTACCAGCATATTCTTTGACAACTTTGCCTGCTTTTGCCTCACACTCATTTTGATGTCTCTCCCAGGAGGAATCCAAGGCCTTCCACACTCCCAAGACCAACCTGGCCTCTCTACCCACCCTGGAACAACTGTTTCCCACTGCCGCCATAACCAACCTCCACTCCCAGCTCCCCTTTTCTAATAAACAAATGTTACTTTCACCAGCTGATTCCGAGTCTGATTCTGGGTCCCCTCCAGTACATGCGACACCGACAGTGACTTGTACTAGCTGCTGGTCGCATTTTAAAAAAGACTTCTGATAAATCGGAACGATAAAGCACGTTATCGTACTCTAAAATAATAACATTCTGGCAACATAAAAAAATCTAACTTGCAGCTGAAAACGTTTTAAGAATAGTAGGGCACAATGTTCTAACAATGTATATACATGTGTGTATATATATGTATTTAAACTATGTAACAGAAAGCACATCTAAATAATTACATGTTTTCATTTAAAAAATAACTAGGATTTCATAATACTCTAAAGGCAGTTAGCTTGATAACCACTATGGAGACCCAAACTGTTGACATGCATATCTCTATGAAAACAAAATATATTGTAAATGCAGTACTTGTGGCAATGTATTAAATTAATGTTATATATTTTTCCTGTTTAAACATTTTCTATAATATGCAACCCTTTATCACTGGGTCTTTTCCAGGCAGGACGAGACGGACACTGTTACACCATTGACTCTTGCTTAGATTTCACTGTCACTGTCATTTTGAATATAAATGGGAAGATTCTATAAGATGTTATAATGACCTGAGTAATAAAATGATTTTGAACATGATTATATAAATGTAATTTGATTGTAGATGATTTCATAATGCGTGGCTTTATTTTATTTATCTGTTTATTTCATTATAGTGTACAATAATCGGTGTGTGTGTGTGTGTGTGTGTGTGTGTGTGCACTTTTATAACAACTGACTTCTAGTTTAGACTTGTCCTTTGAAATCAGTTCCTGGAATAAGATATTTTTTAAAGTATTTTAGATGTTACTTTTACTGCAGTTGTTTTATGGTGCGTAGTATGAGGCTGAGAGGCAAAGCTAGCTTTAAGTGTTATAAATAAAAACATGCATTACGACATGTGGTTAAATAAGATTTGACACATCACTTTTCTTTATTAAAAAAACAAACAATGTATTTTAATTTTTGGGTTGATAGGGATAAGATATCAAATTAAAGGTCAGATTACAAAATTCAAATGTAATTTCAGCCCCAGAGTGCCACGGTTATATCAAGGCTGCATTCATTCAGTTTCAAATAAAGTGTTGTTCCTTTCGACAGTTGACTTTGAGTCACATTGAATTATTACTCACTTCCATGTGTCCAATAGTGATCGTCAGTCCTAACAATGGGCTTTATATATTTTCACATACATCAACATAATAATTCATTGTGTATCTTCCTCCGAGCACAACATCTGTGTGTGTGCTCATTGTAATAACATTAGAAATATGCTGACTGACCACAAATGTAATGGCATACTATACAACATAACTACACTGGTTTTACAAAAGCACCTGGTATTTCTTGGATGTGCTGGCGATACAGAGGAATGTTATAACCTAATTTACAACTACCTTTTCACCTGAGGACAATTTGAACTGACAGTCTAGATACCTTAAGATGTGAAAACAAATCTTTAGGGAGAGTATCTGGCTCACATTGCACCTGGGGGTGTGAATGGGAATCAGGAGTGTTTTTTATAACTAACCGCCGAAAACAAAACAAAAGAGATGATAGCATGACACGTCAGTAACTTAGCTGGAACTCTGGACGCCTTTATTTTACAATGAAGCATGACAGATCCAAATATTTTCACTGGAATCTGTGATGAAATTACATCTCATGAAAAAATAAAATACTTTAGAAATGTGTGGGGGGGGGGGGGGGTAAAAGACAAAAGCTGTAGGGAGACATGGGACAGTTGTAACACTTTTTGGGTTTTCCCCAATAAGTAAAAAGACGTTTACACTAGGATAGCCATTTTGCTATAATATCCATTCTCAATGTGTCAACTACTGAAACAATGTATTGTTAAGAAATAAGCACAGATTGGAAAATGTATTTAAATACAGTCACTCAACTGTTACAACCATCCCAGTGTACAGGGACGGTTGTAACACATGCAAGGGACGGCTTTAACATGTTAATAACGGTTACCCTTTTTCACACTACATGACAAAAGGGAAAGCTGTCAAATTTTAAGGCAACAAGATTTTAATGGGGTTTCACACATCCTCCAACAAACAATGATCAGAACTTAAAACAGAACACCAGATGGAACTAGAGAATGCAATTCCTGAAGAAATTTCTAGAGGGGATGCTTTATGCTGAAAAGATGATGCTGAACTGCTATGCTGAAATGTAATGTGTGCTGCGTTCACACCGGACGCGATGTGATGCTTGGGGGCGGCGCGATTACAAGTAAAGTCAATGCAGGGATGCGGACAGACGCAAATTCGCTACGACGGTGAGCATGAAGCGGTGGACGCGAATTCCGCGGCGCGATTGAGGCAAGTTCAATTTTTTCAACACGAGCATCATATTCGCGTGACGCGATCTCGCGCTAGCCAATCAGGGGTGAGGATCTCAGCCTGTCGTCACTGACATTCAACCAGAAAACATCAGCCGTTAGCTGTTAGCAGTTAGCACACAGCTCCTCATATCTGTTCAGAAACTATACAGAAGTTAAAGAAGAACAAACCACAGACTGTCTGTGTCATGGCGAATACAGTCACTGGTTTATTTATGTCTGTAGGCCGTTGTTGTGAGTGTGGACGGAGCATATACAACGTTAGCTTAGCCTGACCGATCCGATCTCCATTCAGTAAACACGCATTTTAAAAGGTTTTTCGCCTGCCGTCTTGTCTGCAGACTTGTCAAAGCATTAATTCATGGTTTTTACCTACCGGTATCAGTATGTTGTTACTTCGGCATCATTTTGAAATGTGTATTACAATTAAATCACAAATGTGTTCATTTTGTTGCAGTTGTAAACCCCTAGCCAGCACGTCTTGTTTGAATGTTGCTAGTAAACACAGCTGACAGCCGCGGGGAAACTCGAGCGTTTAGAGCGAGGCGATAGGAGCGATTAGAGAGAAGCGAATATTCACATCATGTCCGGTGTGAACGCATCATAAGAAGAAAGTGAAGAATTTAGATTGAAATGATACATGAACACTAGGGGCTTGAATGTGTGATAAGAGAATTAAAGAAAGTAAAAAGGCTTGGAAAATCAGCAGAATATTTGAACAGCAAACTTTTGAACTAACTTGATGGCGAATGATCTGTGGCCATGGCAACGGTATTTGATGACACCCCATAATACGCTTAGATGTGTTGATGGCTGCATCGTTACCAAACCTGTGAAGTTTTGGGCTGTTTGGAGCATTTTCACTGAAGTTATGAGATAACCATGTTTCATAGTGATTGTTATGTTGCCAAGGCAACGGCATTTGAAGAAATCTCAAAACTGTCACGGAGATGTATTCACGGCTGGACTGTTAGCACACATGTGAAGTTTGCGCACTTTTTGACAATTTTCATAGAAGTTATAGCAATATCGTGTTTTATTGCGAGGGATGGCAACAGCTTTTGAGGAAAACTCACTATTGGCACATAGACAAGTTGAGGGCTGGACCATTAACCATTATCTGAAGTCTGGTGCTGTTTTGACCCTTTTCCTAGGCATTACGACAACATCGTGTTTTTTGGCGAGGGATACGTTTACATGGAAACGGTATATGGTGAGATGTCAGATTTGACGTAGAGCTGTTGAGGCATGGACCGGTGATATACAAGTAAAGTTTGGGGGACGATCGGACCGTGTCCATTGGAGTTACAGCGACATTGTGTTTTATAAAACACCATAGTAACACCACATTACGTAACATCAGATTAGATGTAGAGCTGTTCAGGGCCACAGTGTTAACCATCATGTGATGTTTGGTGGCGTTCTGAGCATGTCAGTTGGAGTTATGACCAGTAGCGTGGCATTTGGAAAAATGTAGGGGAAGCCCTTTTTTTGGGTGGGGGGGGGGTGGTCAATAACGTAACCAGATGAGTGATTACAGCGCCGGTATCATTTTACACACATTTGTATCACACAGATGCAGGACTTGCACACACCTGTTATCTAACCGAAAGGTCCGCACGCACTCTCCAGCTGAAACTCTCTCCTTATTCATTTAAGCATTTTACTTATTAATGTATGCAGACAATCACACAATCTATGTGATTTTTGGATTTACCGTGCCTCTCAATTGCCCATGACAGGTTGGCAAGGTCGATGAATCCTGAAGATGCCCAAGGATTGTTCAGGGAGCACGAATCCTTGTCAAAAAGAAGACATGGCCAGCAAAATAGACGCTGAAGTTTAGCGCTTCCAGTTAGCCACTCCGTGCGGACATAATTGTCCTCATTGAACGTCCGATTCTCTCCCTTTTTCCTCTGTGTACACACAGCTCGAGTGCGGGCATTGGCCTGTCATCTGATTTAATTTTTAGTTGCTGCTGTTGCGGAAGTTTAGTAAAGTTATGTTTGATTAAGTACGCCAAATCTCCACCCTCCATAATGCTTCATTTGCTTGATAATTTCTAGCGGCGGTGATGACAGTTACAGAATTAAAACTGATGTTGATGTGATTTGATTGGATGGCAGTGTCCAATCAAATCGCCAGCCGCCTCTGAAGGGAAGCAAGAGGCGGCTGGCTTCCCTTGGCATGGCCCTGACCAATCACAGGTTGGCAGGGGCATCACGTGGGCCTCATCTGATTGGTCAATCCCTCCATTTTTTTTCACCAAGGGAAGCCAGATTCGGCTGGCCTCCTCTCGCAACAGTGAGTGCAATCTACTGTTTCACCATAACATCTAGAGGGGCGCTGTTTGTTTCACTCTTTGTAAAATACTCAATGAGAATGGGGGAGAGACGGGCCGGCAGCAGCACACAGCAAAGGAGAATTATCGAAACAAAACAAAGTATTTTTATTTATTTATTTAAATTATAACTACAATCTGAAAAAACAGGGGAAGCCTGGCTTCCCTTGGCCTCCGGGAGAAAACGCCACTGGTTATGACATCATCATGTCATATCTCCCGCAAAAGTTGGAGTGAAGGTGGAACAGTTAGCAGTTGAAGTCACATGAAGATTTTTCAAGTCCACTAAATGCACTTTAATACAGGGATATCTCCTCTTGCACTTGATGCAGCTCTTTTATCTTCTCCTGCACTTTATATGTCGTAGCTGCTACATTGTACTGCCATGTGTTTAATGCTTGTATGCTGCTCATGCTCTTTCTGCATATCATGTATTTATTTTTGCTATGTATATAAATGTCAGGTTCTTAAATGTTGTATGTGATGGAAATTAGCTCAAAGCTCAAATCCGGCATGTTTACGTTTTAAAGCATTATTTGTTTTTAAATGTTCATCAATATGCATTGTCCCTCTTCAAATAAACGATTAAATGAAATAAATGAAGTCTGAAGACTTTCTCCATTGACTTCCATGTTAAAAATGTGTTTAATTATGGGATATATCTCTGGAATTATGAAAGTTATGAATGAGAAAAGTAATAGCTATTGATTCCCGATCGACCTGTATGTTTTAATGTTTGAACGGAGTTTCTGCGGTGTGGAATGTGGGAGCAGAAGAGGTGCAAAATAACCCGGAGGAATAAGAATAAAGAATTTGTGCGTAGCATTCCCACTAAATTAATCTGATTCCGAGTTGTGGCAGGTGTAAAAGTAACTTCCATCTGTGCAGTCCTTGTGTGCAGTGGAGGCGCCAGGGTATGGCTGGGGTAGGCTACAGCCATACCAAGAAATGGCTTAGCCCTACCTTAGCCCCACCATGAAAAAGTATGTTAAAGTAATCATGTTGAGAATACGGATTGCGAAAATCTACTGGTCGTGTCCACAACAAACAAACTGATCCTGCTGTAACAAGTGCACGTTACTGACACAAAATGCCTCCGAATGCAATTTGAACAGACCTACAGCCAATCAGAGCAACGAGACGTTGGGTCTGCTGCGTCATGCATTACTGATTCGTCACGTTCACAGTGAAAAGTCCCCAAACTCGCGCTGAGTAAATTGAAGACAGACAGCAGAACTTCTAGGATAAATTGTATATTTCGGATGGATAGATTTGTTCTTAAACGCCCTCGCATTGCCGGTACAAGTCGAACAGGTGCCAGAGTCACACGACCCACCTGCTGCTGCTCGCCACTCACAGCTGCTGCTGCTCGCCACTCACAGCTGCTGCTGCTGCTGCTCACTCTGAAACTCACCTGAGGAACAGGTTACATGCCGTCAGCGCTGAGACGTGATCCACCTTTGCTGAGTTCCGAATGAGGGCCACGTTCAACCTCATCCACCACAGCGGACCCGAGTTCCACTAAAGGCACGTCGGGAAGGGTTTCAGGAGCCACTCCACACTGGGCGAATCACTTCTGGGATCCTACTTTTGCCCGCCGAGTGGATTTAGCACGAGAGGGAGCAACTCTTGCTGAGATAAAGAGTCGGAAGTGTGGTCCCGGCTCTCCTCTCGCCGCCCTTCTCGCCGCTCCTCACACCGCGTATCGCCGCTCCTCTTGCTGCTCCTCTCGCCGCTACTCACACCGCGTATCGCCGCTACTCACACCGCGTATCGCCGCTCCTCTCCGAGCCTGTGCTACCGGCGGAGATGTAAAGTGGATTAAATAGCTGGTGTAACGCGGTGGGATTACCTTCTCTACTCTGCTGTGCTGCTGTAGCTGAGGCCTGGTTTCACCTGCTCTGCTCTGCTGTGCTGCCGCCCGCAGAGGCCTGGTTCCACCTGCTCTGCTCTGCTGTGCTGTGCTGTGCTGCTGTAGCTGAGGCCTGCTCCACCTTGCTCCGGGAACAGCGTGGATACTGTTGTGCTGGACTGGGAGAATGGCGGGTGTCGTGTTTCTGATGTGCCTTTTCTTGGCTGTGCTGGACAAGGAGAAGATCGCTAGTCGTCCTGAACAATCTACTGGATTCGGGTATGTTCTGCCGCCCGCTGTGGACATCCCCTGTACAGTTTCGGAGGTGTTGCACAAACAATTGCTGGTTGCACTGTCGCGGACATTCATTTCGGAAAATGTTTGTCTTTCTCACATGCCTGCCACGATGGTCCTTCAGAATTGTTTTTTAAACTCTAATCTCACTTTCGCGAAGTTTGCTGGTGACTCTAGAACAGCTGACAATGTATGTGTGTTGATTAAGAGGAACAGGTGCTTGGTATTTTTATTGTTGTTACTATCAGGAAATGTACAGCCTAATCCAGGTCCACCGAGCAGTATTAGTCAAATAGCTACTCCTGCTGATTTTATATCTAGATCTGGGCTAGGTTTAATTCATTTAAATGTGCGTAGTCTGTTACCTAAATTAGATTTTGGGCGAGTTCTACTGATGCTGATGTCATTGTCTTATCAGAAACATGGCTAGATAAATCCATTTTGGCCTCTGACATTTACATAAATGGTTACAGTGTATATCGTACTGACCGGCCTAAAAAAGGTGGTGGCGTTGCCATTTATGTGAAAAATAAGTTTTGTGTAACTAATATGGTTTCCAAATCTGTTAGTAAACAGCTAGAATTTTTAGCCGTGAATATTGAGGTAACAAAGGGTCAACAGCTCATGGTGGTGGGCTGCTACAGGGCCCCTTCGGCTGTCAAGGACTCTTTATCGTCATTGGCAAAACTGTTATCGCAACTTTCCTACAAGGAAATAGTGCTGCTTGGTGATTTTAATTGGGACTGGTTAACTTCTGTGTCAGAGGATTTTAAAAACCTGTGTACCTCTTTGAATTTTACCCAGATTATAGACAGTCCTACTCGCCCAAATATTAAGTCCCCAAATTAATCCTCCTTAATTGATCTAATTTTAACAAATGTTCCACATAAATACTCATCTGTGGGAGTATTTGCTAATGATGTGAGTGACCATTGTGTTGTAGCCACAATTAGGGACACTAAGGTCCAAAAGGTTAAACCACGTGTCATCACAAAGAGAGACAACAAACACTTTGTGGAGCAGGGTTTTTTACATGATATGTTTGATTTTGATTGGGGTAGAATCAATTTGTGTGCTGATGTAGAAACTGCATGGTCTTATTTTTATCTTGGTTTTATGAAAATTATAGATAGACATGCACCTCTGCGTAAATTTAGAGTGAAGGGACGAAACAATCCCTGGTTTTCTGCTGAGCTGTCCAGTCTCCTTCATGAGAGAAATAATGCTTGGGCTAAGGCTAGGAAATCAGGCTCAGAGGTAGAATGGCTACGTTTTAGGCAGCTAAGAAATAGCTTCACATCTCAAATAAAAAGTGCTAAATCAAAGTACTATTTGTCGGTTACCACAGAAAACCTGAATAATCCTAGGAAATTTTGGAAAGCCATAAAATCGATTTCCACTGGTGATATCCCAAATGAGCTACCTCCGTGCCTCACCACAGCATCTGGCATTATATCAGACAGGGCTACTATGCTAAATTGTTTTAATAAGCATTTTGTGTCTTGTGGCTCTCTGTTTGGCTCTGTGGCTCCTGTGAACGCTCCAATCCTTGACTCTGAACAATGTGGTCTGGAAAACCCTTTCAGTTTTACTCCTTTAACTATTGGTATTGTTCATGAAGCATTATCCAAGTTAGATCCTTGGAAACCGGCTGGCCCGGACAACGTAGAACCTTTCTTTTTAAAGATAGCTGCAGATTTTATTGCTCCACCTCTTACTTCTCTTTTTAACCTCTCCCTCAGCACGAACACAATTCCAAAAGTATGGAAGTCTGCTTATGTCTTGCCTTTACTGAAAGGAGGGGAGGCAACTATTTTAAATAACTATAGGCCAATCTCTAAATTGTCAGTTCTGGCTAAGGTGCTCGAACGCTTAGTGAGTGAACAAGTAAAGGAGTTTTTATGTATAAATGATATCCTGTCTAAACATCAGTCAGGATTCAGAAAGAAACACAGTACCATCACTGCGACAATGAAAGTGGTAAATGACATTACTACTATTTTAGATAATAAGCAGAGTTGTGCAGCTCTGTTTATTGACCTTTCCAAAGCGTTTGACACCGTTGATCATCGCATCTTAAAGCAGAGGCTACTCAGTATAGGCATATCCAGCCATGCAGTGGGGTGGTTTGTGAACTCCCTCTCTGAAAGGTCCCAATGTGTTCACTTTGATGGGCTGTCTTCTGAGTAGTTAAACATTTCTAATGGTGTACCACAAGGTTCTGTTTTAGGACCACTTTTATTCTCCATATATATTAACAGTGTAGGTGATAATGTGGATGAAGCTACTTTACATTTTTATGCGGATGATACTGTAATGTATTGTGCAGGTCCCTCCATTAAAGAGGCTGTTGTTAAATTACAAGCTGTTTTTAACACTATTCAGACTCAGCTCTCTGAACTAAAGCTTCTTTTAAATGTTGAGAAAACCAAGGTAATGCTCTTTTCAAAAGCTAAAAAGACTCCAGAGCCTGTTTTAGATATTGTAACTACGCAAGGAACAAAACTTGAAGTTGTTGCCTGTTACAAATACCTTGGTATCTGGCTTGATGATTGTCTCTTTTAAACTTCATGTCAATAACCTGCTAAAAAAACTGAGGGTTAGGCTAGGTTTCTTTTTCAGAAACAAGTCCTGTTTCTCGCTTGAGTCCAGGAAAAGGCTAGTCACTGTGACCTTTTTACCTGTGCTGGACTATGGGGATTTGTTGTATATGAATGCACCTGCCAATTACCTGAGCAAATTGGATGCTGCGTATCACAGTGCTCTGAGATTTGTCACAAATTGTAAAGCGCTTACTCATCACTGTACACTGTATACCAAGGCAGGTTTACCATCTCTCTCTGTACGGAGGCTCAGTCACTGGTACACTTTTATCTATAAAGCTTTGTTGGGTAAACTCCTGTATTATATCTGCTCGCTGATAACACAGAGTTGCAAGCAGCTATTGTCTGAGGTCACATGATGTGGTCTTGTTAGATGTGCCAAGAGCAAGGACTGTCTCAGGTAAGACAGCTTTTATGTGCGCAGCTCCACTTGCTTGGAACAATCTTCAGCAAGAATTGAAACTGAGCAATCTCATTCCTCTGCATGTTTTTAAAGCTAGGGTAAATGAAATGCTTGCCGATACAATGGGCACTTGTAAATGTCTAACTATGTATCCTGTAAATATAATGTATAATGTCCTTTATTGTTTCATGTGGAACCTATATGCTGCAGGTCTCCCTTGAAAAAGAGATCTATGATCTCAATGGGACCAATCTGGTTAAATAAAGGTTTGTGAATAGTGAGGTTTGAATATATTTTGTAGGCATTCTACTGAATTTGTGCAAAGTGCAGTCCCACAACAAGAACAACTATTTAACAAAACAATTAAGTATTCAGACATAGATATTGTTAGAAATGAAAATCAATGTTTTATGGCATAATGTACCTTAAACATACCGTCAGTTTAAATGCTATTTTATTCTGGAAAAAACCGGAAGTTCTCAATACCAAGCTTTTATTCTGAAAATCCGTCACAACGACATCCGGGACTACTGCCCATTAGTATCATTAAAGTGGCTATTGACGCCGTTAACATGTATTACATATACAGTTATGAAAGAGATAAGGAGGAGAAAAGGCATGTGGAAGTAAGCAATGAATGTAAAATGTGGAAATCCTCTGTTTAACGCGATATCGGACACAAGACGAACGAGGGGGGAAGTCCCCTACGTCACTACAGCTCCCAGAGAGGAGGAGCGAACAGCCAGCAAGCGGGAAAGACGAATGCTTGGAAGCTCTCTTCTGCACGGCCACCAAGGGAGAGGAAGCTGCAGCCTTTCTCTCCTGACTGAACAATATCCTGCTTGTAACATTACCGCGCTTTTTATTAATTAAAGTACCAATTTTGAACCTTCTCAGAGACTCCATTTAGTCTCCTTTTTTAAGCTTCTTACCTGGACGCGAGAATAACGAACACAGCATAACAATATTTACTAAGAATATGTTATGTTCTATTAAACACAAGACAAATTAGATAGTGATAAGCTTAATATATACAAAAACATAATTTATAGGGTACTTTCTATTGGGAAGTAGCTGTCCCCAACCCTGACATCTACAGGGCTCGACATTAAGGACTGCCCGATGGCCTGGGGCCATCTAGTATTTAGCTCGGGCAATGAAGCCTCACCTGCTGGTTGCCCGACCGGGCAATCTATTATGCCAGTATCATGCAGTTCGCGGATCCAGTAATGAGTGACGGTCAGTGACCCGACAGTAAAACTAAACATATCTATAACTAGTTTAGGTAGTTTGAGAGGTAATTAAAATAGCTACGTGTGATATTCTAACCTGAAGTGTGTGTTTTGTCCGCTCACCGCTGCATGTGATCATGCAGAGCTGCATATAGACTCGTCAGCAGCAGCTGATCTCTCTCTCCCGTCAGATTAGACTTCACTCGCGTTTATGTCCATATCGATCAGATCCAGCTAGTTCTAGCTAATGATATGACTACCTGCTTATTAAAAGACACCTAAACAATAAGTGTCGCTATGCAACTGGGTGAGGCCGCAAAGTATATGCCTTTGTTTACATGCCCACCGAAACCCCGAGGCATTAACCCACACAGGACATCTCTTTCTCCACATTAAGTGTTAGACATTAGAGTTGACTATTCTTGTCTGTCACATACTCTTTTGTCTGTCACATAAGTGGTGCAAATTGCGCTAAACGGAAATTATTTTGAACGGACACTTTGACCGGAGAGATTTAGATTTGCCGGTCTTCAGCATATTTTACCGGTCGTAGTCCGGTAATTACCGGCTAACGGGAATTCTGGTATAAACATATGTATGGGAATATACATGTGTATATATATATACATATACATGTATATACATCAATATATATATACATATATACAGGCCCACCTTAACCTGCCATCAGGCCCTGGGGCAGGTTAAGGTTTTGTAGGCCCCCTATTTAAACAACAAATGAAAGTCATTTATAGCCTCGGCAGGCTCTGTGATCGCACTTCTCCACTCTGCTCTACGCGCGCCTGGTCCTCTCCTCCAGATGAGTGACGTATCGGGCCTCCCTCATGTATTTGTCCGGTTGCCGTTGGCTCCCCTCCACGTAGCAAGTCCTCGTCGTTCTCTCCATCTCCTCCAACAGATAATGTCCCTCCTGTCTGTTTTTCCTCTCCCGCTACTCCATCGCTATCAGAACCAGACGGCCTACTTGGCTCCGAGGCCCCGCGGCCGGCACCGCTACCGCTCGGTACAGAACTCATCTGTCCTTCCTCCTCATCCTGGCCTACAGGTTTAAAATAACCTGTAGGCTTCGACATGTTTTGTAATAGCTGCTTGTCTCGAAACTCCTTTTCCCTCAACAATTTCCTTTCCCGAGCGCCACTCTCAAACTTTTTCTTCTCAAACTTTTTCTCCTAAACAACCTTCATCTGTCACTCAATCACTCGCAATTTGAATAAGTCACATGTGAAACATATTCTCATTCTGCTGTTAAGTGGTGCCCACTGACTGTTTCGGAGTCATCATGTTTGAGAAGAATCCATCGATCTGATTGATTAGCGGAGCAAATGATCAAAATACTACGGAGGGAAGATATTTTCGTTTGGATTACTGGTCTGGGGGAAGCTCGCGAGTGTTTGTGTGTGTGTGTGTGTGTGTGTGTGTGTGTGTATTTTTGCGTTTGTGTGTATTGTGTTTGTTTCCCGGGGAAAACACTCAGGAGAAACACAGGCTGTTGTTATGCCTGCTGTGACGTCAAGTTACTCCGCTTGTAATTATGCCGTTACAAGCTTCAAAGTTGTATTTATCATCTGAATTTGCCGAAACAATTTTAATATTCTGAAAGCCAAGACTTTGTTTATTTGAAACCAGATGAAAACAAACTGTAACGGACCCTGCCGTGTTATCTATGATTACTATACGCCTTACATTCATAATGTCAGCCGGAGGGAGGGGGAGTGAGTGGCGAGTGAGAGCTGTCATCTTCCCTTTACAAGCTTCAAAAATGTATTTATCGTGTGATTTTGGAAATAAAAGTTTCATATTCTGAAAGCCAAGACTTTGTTTATTTAAATGTTTTTTAAAAACATCCGAAATAAAAAACTTTTTTTTTTAAATTACATTTTTTTTTTTACTTTTTTATTGGCTCATGATAGGCCCCTGGGCTTCAGCCCAGGTCAGCCCGTGCATTAAGGCGGCCCTGCATATATATACACTGAACACAAATATAAATGCAACACTTTTGTTTTTGCTCCCATTTTTCATGAGATGAACTCAAAGATTTAAAACATTTTCTATACACAAAATAACCATTTCTCTCAAATATTGTTCACAAATCTGAAAAGATCTGTGATAGTGAGCACTTCTCCTTTGCCGAGATAATCCATCCCACCTCACAGGTGTGGCATATCAAGATGCTGATTAGACAGCATGATTATTGCACAGGTGTGCCTTAGGCTGGATACATATATACATACATATATATATGTTGTATATATTACCATGTGGTTTCATGTACAACCCACTCAAGTATCATGCTAAATTAAGCTCTGTTGCTTGGATATGTTACATCAGCGTAATATAAAAGTAGGGAGACCAGGGACAGTTGTAACACGGGTCGGTTGTAACACCTTCAATATCTCCAATCACAAACAAGCTAGAGTGATGAAACTCACTCTGCACATGCGCAGTTAGATGGTAAGATCGCTGAGAAAAAAAGGAGCCATGTTTCAATTTCTCGCGTAAGATATCAGCAAAAGTGTGTTTCAGAGGTAAAATATTAACTAAAATTATATGATGTATTTTTTGGATACTGTCTTGAGTTCAAATGTCTAGGAATCCAAACTAGTGTTATTAGAATCACTGTTTTGTAAGCTACAAATATAACTAGCTAAATATGGGTCAAGCTAGCAACCAGGCAGGTTCACAGGGGGTGGAAGCAAGACTGGTGGTCCTGGGACGGTTGTAACGGGACGGTTGTAACATGGCACATTTACAATGATGGCTCATTTGCTTGAATGATCAATTGTTCATTCAAGCATACAATTGTATTGTTGGTTGGTGTGCATTGTCCCTGTAAAAATAAACAGAATATAATACTGTACAGTAGGCCTAAAGTGTGTGTGTGTGTGTGTGTGTGTGTGTGTGTGTGTGTGTGTGTGTGTGTGTGTGTGTGTGTGTGTGTGTGTGTGTGTGTGTGTGTGTGTGTGTGTGTGTGTGTGTGTGTGTGTGTGTGTGTGTGTGTGTGTGTGTGTGTGTGTGTGTGTGTGTGTGTGTGTGTGTGTTTACAGTATGCCAAATGTCAGAAAGAGGAAGACAGACAGGGCAGTGCCACTTGCTCTGCTGCAGAGGGCCTCAAATGAAGTTGAGAAGGGCAAATCCTTCAGGGAAGTGGCAAAGTCCCTGGATATATGCCATGTCACCCTGTACCGGTTCCATACAAAGAGGCTGAGGTTGGAGCGTCAGGGATCACAAACACCCCCAAGAGTAGGCTACTGGACACCAAAGAGCAGGAGATGCTTTTGAGAGACTACCTGATGGAGGCAGCTGATTTATATTATGGTCTCAGCTCCAAGGAGGTAGGTATACATAGTTAAGGTAGAAGCACCTCTCAGAGAACAGTTTAATCCTTCACAGAGGATGATGCTGTGTGTGTTATCCTGTTCATTGCTCATTGTTTGTTGGAGGATGTGTGAAACCCCATTCAAATCTTGTTGCCTTAGTTGCTTTCCCTATTTGTTGTCATGTAGTGTGAAAAAGGTAACCGTTATTAACATGTTACAACCGTGCCTGGCATGTGTTACAACTGTCCCTGTACACAAGGACAGTTGTAACAGTTGAGTTTTAAAAAAATATATACATTTTCCAACCTGTACTTATTTCATAAAAACATCTTAAATACATTGTTTCAGTAGCTGACATATTGATAATGTATAATATAGCAACATGGCTATTCTATTGTAAATGGTTTTTTACTTATTGGAGAAAAACCCAAAAAGTGTTGCAACTGTCCCTTGTCTCTCTACATAATGATTTATGTGCACATTAGCAAAATTACTAGCTAGCCGCTAGCTGCTAACTGCCGCGGCCGCCTCGTTAATATCAAACCCATCATAACAATCCAGTACCATGCTGTCATGAACGTGCGGTGCTGTTACGTGTACGCAAATTGACGTGCTTGATGTGATCGAGCATTTTGGGGGGCGTGGTTAAAGTTGAGCATGCTCTATGAGCGCATATACGGGTACTTCTCAGGCATGACAGATAATCTGTGATGCTTCGCTCTTTCAAAAGTTGGGCCATTTTATCTTCATGCGCCAATGAGCAACTCTCATAGGAATTAATGAGGCCCCACCTCCCACGCTGTATCCAGTTCTTATTATAAATCCATGATTCTGACTTAAGTAGACAGAAGGAATTAGGTATTTGTGGTCTACAATGACAGGGAAGAGACTGTCAAGTAGCGCTGTACTCAGCATTGAATCAAAACGCACTAAAGCTTTAGATCTTAATAAGTTTGTGAGGCGTTTTGCTGAACAAGATGATAATTGCCGCATTCAGCTGTTATAGGCATGCCAACTTGATGCTCTGCTCACGGATGACTCGATGAGCATAAACAACTGTTAAGATGACGACCTTACGTGTGTAAATATATTTTTTTCTTTGTGGGGGTCTGCCCCCAAAAAACTGTTTTAAGTCCTGAGAAATATTAGTAATATTAGAACTTACGTTTCCGGGAGCTGTTGATAACACTATACTGGTCAAAGGCAAGAGGTCATTAATTTTGTTTCTAAGAGTAACAATTTTATCGTTAAAAAAGCACATAAAATCATTACTACTGAGTGCTAGGCTCAATGGAGCTGTGGCTCTCTGTCAGCCTGGCTACAGTGCTGAAAAGAAATCTTGCATTATTCTTATTCTCATCTATTAATGAAGAGTAGTAGGCTGCTCTCGCTTTACGCAGTGCTTTCTTCTATTCATTGAGAGTAATATGCCAAATTAAACGAGATTCTTCAAGTTTAGTGGAACGCCATATCCTTTCAAGTTGTCTAGACTTTTACTTTATTTTGCGGGTTTCGGGATTATGCCATGGAGCTAATCTATGTTGTTTTATTTTCTTCTTTTTCAAAGGAGCAACAGAGTCTAATTGTATTCACAGCGTATCTGTAGCACTATCAACAACATGATCAATTTGGGGTGGTGTACATTTTGTATAAGTTTCCTCCCCTACATGCAGACATGCTATCGAGTTAAGTATTGGTGGAATCTCTTCCTTAAATGTGGCTATAGCACTAACAGATAGGTTTCTGCTGCAAGAGCTTTTGACTAATGCTTTGTAGTCTAGTAACAGTACTTCAAAAGTTACTAAGAAATGGTCGGATAAAGCAGGATTATGCGGTTCGACTAATAGTTGCTTAATTTCAATACCATAAGTCAGAACAAGGTTGAGAGTGTGATTATAGCAGTGGGTTGGTTTATTTACACTCTGACGGAAACCAACAGAATCTAATATAGAGTTAAATGCAACAGTAAGGCTATTTTTATCATCGTCAACATGAATATTAAAGTCACCTACGATAATTACTTTATCTGTTTTAAGAACCAAAGTTGATAAAAACTCAGAGAATTCTGATAAGAATTCTGAATAAGGACCTGGTGCACGATACACTGTAACAAATAAGATTGGCTGCAAAGTTTTCCAGGTCGGATGCGTAAGACTAAAAACGAGGCTTTCAAAAGAGGTATAATTTAATTTTGGTTTAGTATTGATAAGTAAACTTGAGTCAAAGATTGCTGCAACTCCACCACCTCCCGTGCCTCGAGCAATATGAGTGTTAACATGGCTGGGTGGAGTGGCCTCATTTATGCTGACATATTCTTCATGTCTCAACCAAGTTTCAGTGAGACAGCATTTATCAATATTATAATCTGATATTAAATCATTTACCAATATTGCTTTAGATGCTAGAGATCTTATGTTTAAGAGACCACATGTAATCTTCCTGTTTTGTTGCACTGTAGTAGTTGTTACATTTACTTTTATTAGGTTATTATGTATGACACCTCTATTAGGTTTTACCTTAAATTGTCCTTGGGCAGACACACACACCGCTAATATTGGGTATTTTATTGGGTTCGGGATTCCTACGGATGACTGCCTAGGAGAGAGCGCAGAGAAGCGTGTAAGACTGCGACTCCGCCTCCTGGTTAGACCAAGTTTTCCCCAGAAGGCTGTCCAATTATTTACGAAGCCCACATTGTTTGCTGGGCACCACCAAGACAACCAGCGCTGAAATGATGACATGCGGCTATACATGTCATCGTTGATCAGATTGGGGAGGGGACCAGAGAAGATTACGGTGTCCAACATTGTTTTAGCATAACTACACACCGACTCCACATTAAGTTTGGTGCATTCTGATTGGCGTAAACGAACATCATTACCACCGACGTGAATAACAATCCTACCGTATTTATGTTTATTTTTAGCCAGCAGTTTAAGATGCGCCTCAACATCGCCCGGAATGCATGTGACTGTGGAGGCTTCGGTCTCTAAATTCACGTGTCTCATAATAGAGCTACCAATAACCAGAGTTGGCTTCTCAGCGGGTCTCGCTGAGTGGGGAATATCTGTTAGATACGTGAACGGGTTGGTGGGGACCTGCGGGTTTCGCGTTATGCCCCTTCTGAACAGTCACCCAGTCTCCCTGCTGCTCGGGAGTTGCCGGGGGACGGCTAAGAGGAGCTACCTTTGGCCGGTCCGCACTGGCTAACATGGGCTTTACTGTAGCTGAGTTACTTTCTAAGATGCGGAGCCGGGCTTCTATGGCTATGATTCCCTCCTCCAACCTAACAACTATACTACATTTAACACATGTATCCTTACCAGTAAAGGAGGCCGGGAAGTAACCAAACATGAGACAGGAAGAGCATGAAATATGTATGTGATGACTTTCAAAGAGTAAAGCAAGCACTGCTGAATAAAGTATGATTTTATGTTTTACGAAATGGTTTTTTCATATGGAATACAGTCGGAGGTCAACCAATCACAGAGCTTGAGGACTAATCATGGGGTTTGACAAGCAAAGCGGACTGGCGTCGTCCCAAACGATAGCTGAGGATTATGGGTATTGTCGTGGCCATCCTAAACTCCGATAAAACTATTTGGTTCTCAGAATCGAAGGGGAAAAATACAAAAGCATTGTACACAATTTAAACCAATCAATGTTGTGTAAATAGCAAGGATAATCTGGCGTTTTTGAGTTGATGAGTAGTGCAGATATCACTGTAAAATCAATCGACAGTAAGGAGAACACTTACTTCCGGGTGTAAAATTCTCCGTTATCCAATGGGAATGGCCTTTAACTGCCGCTGACATGGACGGATGCGGTTATTCCCTGAGCATCAAATACCGCCGCCGATGAGAATACATTGCAATCAGTTGAAAGCTCTTTGCGTCAGTTTATGAAGCTGAAGGAGACTCGATGCGTCACAACTACACGCCAAAGGACCCTGACCAAGCGTCGCTCTTAGACTATCAGGGAGTGAGACTGTGTTACCCTAACTAACTGCACGGACTAAAAAAAAACAATTCTAAAGAAAGAAATGTGAAATGTATGATTTCAAAAGAAAAATGAAAGAAAAATAAGTTATGATTGATATAAGACTACGTCCATTGTGTAAGATTGACACTTTTTTTTCTTCACTCTTTACACACTATGGCCAACGGAGGTCAGAAAGGTTCAACATGGAAACCAGCTAAGCTTCTTTTAAGGTATGTTACACTATATCTGAAATTAAAATGTCAGCTTAATCATTTTTCTGAATAGAGAGAAAGGTGTGGTCAATCCATTTGTCCACCATTATAATGTGACTACATGGTGTTATTAACAATTAGTGTGCAATTATATTTCCTGCTCCCGAGATTTTCACATAAAACTGGCTTTCTGAGTCACACTTTGTTTCGACATTCGGAAAAATCATGACCATCGGACACACACGCACGCACGCACGCACACGCACACGCACACGCACACACACACACCATGTATACATCACTTCAGGGGACATTACATTGACTTACATGCATTTCCTGGAGACTTATCCTAACCTTAACCATAACCAACACATGCCTAACCCTAACCCTTAACCTTACCCTTACCCTAATCCTAAACCTAACCAAGTCTTCACCCTAAAATTAATGATCCCCCTCATGGGGACCTCCAATTTGTCCCCATAAGGGAAGCCAGTCCCCACACGTGACTATGTAAACAGATTTAGGTCCCCACAAGTATAGTAATGCTAGTCCACACACACACACACACACACACACACACACACACACACACACACACACACACACACACACACACACACACACACACACACACACACACACACACACACACACACACACACGTATTCATACTCGTAACTCTTTATTTAAAAGGAGTCAAAGATGAAAAATCGACTGAATAACACTACATCAAATCTCAGTTTCTATATTGTTTCCAAGTGGCCGAAAACACAACCTACCAAACTATATAAAATGTGCTTCTTTCCTTTCCTTCTTTGTCAAGTCCATGAAAGATGAAACCAAGGTTTTTTATATAGCACATTTAATTTAATGCACAATGGCAATTCAAAGTGCTTTCAAACCTAACCAACAAGTGAGACTGTGTTGGTTAGGGTTCCATATTTGTTGTTAACATTTTAGAGTATTATAAGGGCAGAATTATTTGCAGTTATTTATACGCCTTTAAGCTTTGGACTGTTTTTGTAAAAATGCTATTAAAACATGAACCCTGGACTTCCGGAATGAAGAGTGAGGAGTAGACGTGTTTTCCTCCGCTCCCTCGCTTCCAACTTTTTTATTAGGTAGAAACCTCATTACTCACTTCATACTTACACTAGTCGATACATAACAACTGAGCAACGTTATACACCAAAGCCCGCAAAACAAGAAAGACTATGCCTACGGAGAACGGAGGGGGTAACCAGTTTGTTGGAGAGCCATAAAGTGTCTCAACGGAATTCAAAACTGTCATCGCCGCACTCAAGTCCAAAATTTATCTGATTCATGCGACTATCTCTGATCATGGGCAGCGTATTACCTCTTTGGAGTCGAATGCGGATTTGGTCGACGGGCCCCTGTCGACTTTGGAAGCTACATGCGCGGAGCTAGCCACTAGCAATGCTAAGCTGCGGGCGGACCTCGAGGCCCGTAGCCGCCGCAAGAATATCCGCATCATTGGTCTCCCGGAGTTGATTGAGGGCCCGCGACCAACCGCCTTCTTCTCCGACCTACTACCCCAATTTCTGGGGGACCAAATCCTGCCTACTTCTCCTGAACTGGTCCGGGCTCACAGGTCTTTAGCCGCGAAGCCGAAGCCTGGGGAAAGACCAAGGCCTGTCATCATCCGATTTCACAACTTTCAGACCAAGGAAAGAGTCATCCGTGAAGCCCGGAAAATGAGAGCGAATCTACGGTACGAGTGGAAACCGATTGCCTTCTACGAAGATTATATTCCCGAGGTTGTGATGCAGCGAGCTCTGTACCGCGAGGTGATGACGCAGCTGTATAAACTCAGACTCAGGCCTGCTCTCCAGTACCCGGCCAAGCTGATGATTACGGCGGAGAATGGAGACAAAGTTCGGCTGTCATCTGTCGAGGAAGCTAAGAAGTATCTAGCTGCTAAACAGAGGTAGCATGCACTGCTATAAAACACAGTAGCTATGGTCAGCCCATCTGCTAACTTGCCACATTACTGAGTGGTCTAATTTAGCTGCTCGTTAGCATAGCCCGGACTGCACTATTGCTACGCTGAACTGTACGGCAACTAGTCATGTTACTCTACGAAGGACCAGGCGCGCCGGATTCATTTTAGAAGTGGGGGGGGCAAAAAAGTGCGTGTGTATGGCCCAATCCCAAACCACGCCCTACACCCTACCCCTACACACTCCCCCTCCGTGACGGAGTGAACTTCGTGGAGTGACACATGAGGCTCCCTCCTGTCAGATGGAGGGAGTAAATACAGCAGCAAGCTTTGGGACGGCCTCCCCTCTCTCCGGCAGAAACAGGAAATGCCGTAACTGTATCTAACAACGGTTTCAAATCAGCATCTCTTTGACAAAAAATGTAAATTAATAACTCAAATAAAACTCCAAACATCTTTAATTGTGTTAGCCTACTTTTTTGTAAAGCTCTTTTAGTTTTAAACCTGATGTTTATAAGCTTCTTAGTTTTTGCAACAGTCTGTAAATATACACAACTTTATAATAAAATGCACACATGTACCTTTTTCTAGACTAAACACAGGTGATCCTATGTTAAAAAAATATGAGGTTATCATGAGGTTGTTAACATCGCAATGTATCAGTGGATGTTTGCTGGAAGCCTGGAACGACACACACAGCGTTGAGACCGATCAGGTAGCCTACCTCTGGCTACAGGTAATGCAATTCATGACACTTAGCCTATTTCAAGAAATTCAAGAAATTGACATAAATTATTTATTTAACCGAACCAAACAACAATTTTTGTGAAAAGAACGTAGGCCTATAACAAGCTTGTTAACAGTAACACAAGCTGTGATGTCGTGTAATTAAAATCACATGACTAAAATGTCCAATAACAGATGACGGTGGAGCAACCTTCAAACAAATGTCCCACAATACATAGTGTAAAGCAAAACAAAAATCCCCACGTGGCTAAATCTACTTCATCTTTCTATATTTTGCCAAAGTAAACCTCCCTTCGCTCACTGGCAAAGCAGAAACTCCGGAGCACTTTTTTGAGGTTCAGGCCGTCGGTCAAATCTTTGTGGATGTGGAGGAAGAGAATGTGATTTAAGCGGCGCTCGGACTAGTTGAACGAAGGAACGTCTTCAACCGACGGAGGCTGGAGAAGCTCGGCTCAGCTTTTGCATTGGACATCGGTACAGTGAAATACAGCCATATACTGTAAGCTTGTCCACTTCACTGAAGAGGGATTGCGTGCCTCGTCCCTGTGCCGCCAGCATGTCCGCGATTGAGGCCACCCCTTAACAAATAAAGTAAACAACGTAACAAATAAACAAATCTAAGCTTTTTTATTGGTTGTAATTTACATGGATACATTTGAATGGTGTGACAATGTCCTATTTGATTGGGTTAAAATGTACATATTCTTCCTGTTATGTCTGCCTGCTTTATTTGACCAAATGCAAAGTGACCTGCTCCATCGAAATCAGTCGCATTGACCCGAAGACACATTTTGAGTTGTATACACTGTTGGAAAGAGGAGATTCCGAGCTTTCTAATGATATCAGGATTGTTTTTGTACTCCAAATATTAAGCAAAATATGTTACATTAGCCTATATAATGACTAGTCATCATTTTGAGAAAAAGGCCTTCAAAGTGTTCTCTTCTCTGGATCGATCTGATTGATTATTAGCGGAGCAAATGATCAAAATACTACGGAGGGAAGATATTTTCGTTTGGATTACTGGTCTGGGCAACACACTCTCACTCCCTAAGCGTCCAATAGTGACGTTTGGTCAGTGTCCGTGGCGTCCAATTGTGATGCTCCTAGGCTCCTTCAGCGTCATAAAGGGACGCAAATAGCTTTCAACTGATTGCAATGTATTCCCATCTGCGTCGGGATTTGACGCTCATGGAAGCACGGCATTCGTTTATGTCGGCTGCCCTTAAAGGTAATGTGAGCGTCAATTCCCAGGAGTAAAGGATGGCAGAAGACACTACACTACCCAGAATCCCCAGCTATCGTTTGGACTACACCATGTGCTCTGTTTGACAAACCCCGTGATAGTCCTCAAGCTCTGTGATTGGAGAGTGTGCTCCGAGGGTTAAGCCGATTCTCGAACAGCACTTGAAATGGGATGGAACCACGGCAGACTGTCCAAAACTGGATTTGAACGGGTCCACCGCGTCCCCCCTCCCCCACCCCGTCCCCAGAACTACACATGCTGGCTATTCTGTTTCGCAACATGTTCTCTATGGCACGTCTCTACAGGGAGTTGTAGTTTTAAAAGATGTTTTCGTATTTCCCATAATAAGAAGTTGCCAGTATTAAACTGTGTACATCCCTGGAGGTTTAGGGACAGGAAACACTCACATTTAAAACATATAATTAATAAATGGGTGAAAATTGCTTGTGCCCATTATGGGCAGTATTAATATATATACCCACATGCCATCTAAGGTCAGAAGAGCTTTATTTAACAGCTGGTCTTATGTGTGTGACCCCTGTGATAACATTACATTACATGAATTGATAAGCCTGAAACATGCACTTGTCAAGGTTCAGAGGCACATTTTGCAAATATGGCAGTAGCCATCGATCAGCTTAAAGGGGACCTATCATGCAAAATGCACCTTTGTACGTCTTTTATACATGAATATGTGTCCCCGGTGTTCCAGGGAACTCACCAAGTGTTAGAAAACACAACCCTCTCTATTTTCCTCCTTCGCCAAATCTCTAAAAAAGGGGCTGCAACGGATCTGAAAAAAACGGATCCACATTCCAATACTTTTCTACGTCACAAAGAAGTGCTCCGCTTATTGGTCAACTCTCCACCTATCAGGGGAATGAGCCACGGCCACGTGCATTGCCAAACCTCTCATTCGCATATAGGCTATCGGCAGGCTAAATAATCAACACCCCAGTCACAGCTGTGTTTTTGCCTGCTCTTGCCAGGATGTCTAAGCCAGTTAAACGTTGTGCTGTTGTTGGCTGCAAGCAGTGATGTACCTGAACGCGTTCAATGAACGATCGTTCATGAACGCGTTCATATTTTGGGCGAACGTGAACTGAACGTACTGTATTTCCGCTAGATGAACGTAATTGAGAACGCGTTCATTCTCAGCGCTGTATAACGGCGTTCAAACGTGCGTTCATTCTCAGCACTGTATTATAACGGCGTTCAAAAGTGTGCCAGATTTCATATGCCTTTCAGCCGAAAATCCAGTTAAAACACACCGTAAACAGGCTTCAAAATAATGCGGAAAACCACCCAATCTGGCAACAGCAAGCTGCCTGTGACGCGTACGCGCCTGTCACCCCTGGCTGTCGCACTAAAATATAAATATACTAAATATATCAGACTCCTCACAACAAACAATGTGGAACCGCGGAACCGGCGAGCATTGAATGAATGAATGAATTAGTATGGACGAAGCCGAGAGCAGCTGCAGCAGCACTCGCTCAGAGTGAGACTCTACGGCAGGGGTGGGGAACCTCCGGCCTCCGGCCGTATACGGCCCGCGAGACAATTTGGTACGGCCCTCGAGGTAATTTATAAACACACGCAAAAAATTAAAAAATGAAAGAAATCTAGACCGCAAAAAAATTAAACAAGCGAGTACCTGTTTTTCCTGGCCAAGGTCAGGGTCCTTGAACACAACACGAGCCTAACGTGTCATCACGTGGTATATGTCTCGACTGACAGGGGTGCAGTTCTGACGGAGAGCACCAGAACGCCACTCCAGCACTTCAGAAATTGCAGTACCGATAAGTCCGTACACATGCCACAGTTTCTGCGTGTCTGTGTCTTTAGTTGTAAACCCAGTGGCGATCTGCTCATCTGTCATACAGTCAATAACTGTGTTGTTGTCATTAGCATCTGGTTAGCTAGCTATGCTAACGAATATAAGAAGCTTTGTCTACAACCAGTGAGGTAAAGGCACATCTTTATATGATCATTATAGTTATAAAAAAAATAAGAGAATAAAGTAAACAGGTATAAAATACTATAAGACAGTTATTAATAAAGAAGAATACAGTTTGAAAGGGTAGTGATTTGTCAAATATCCATAAATTAAAAGAAAATCTGCTTACAGTTGTGTTTGGGTGTTGAGAGATGTGTCCATAGATCTCCTAATGTTGCTCTCAAAGTGCAACACATCTTGCCAGGGGAGCATGCCCCCCGGACCCCTCTAGAGGAGGTTAGGTCCCCCCCACTTAAACCATGTTCACATGGATAGGAAACTAAATACATTTGCACACATCTTGTGTCCATAAATTATCTTTCTGTTTAGGTGGTCACGCCACACCCTGCACGTGCATGCATACGCGAGTCATGGTGAGATATCTGGATTAGGAGGTTGCTTTTTCTTTGCACAGAATGAAATGAATGAGCTGATGAATGATTTTAGTTTTTTTAAGCAGAGGTCAATAACTTGTACGGCCCTCTGAGGATATTGTAAAAATTGAAATGGCCCATTAACATCGTACAGGAGACAAATAATAGCTCGCAGCAACTTATTGAAAAAAGAACTATGAACTATAAATTAGTTCATTTTTGAAACCATGAACTTTAGTTCAACATTTTGAATTATGAACTATGAACTGAACTAGTTCATTTTAAAATATGTGAACTGTGAACTGAACTAGTTCATGTAGAAAGTGAACTTTCCCAACACTGGCTGCAAGACTCGGGACAGGGGACTGCATGCAATGCCATCAGTGGAAAAAGAAATGAATCTGTGGCTAGACTTCATTTACAAGGGACATGTGCCAGAAGACCACGGAAGATTTCTGTTTGTGTGTTCCAAACATTTTACCACGGACATGTTTATTAACTTCTCTCAAGTCCAACACGGATATGCCTCCAAAGTAATGCTAAACCCGGGATCAATACCAACCATCCGGGACCAGGCCAGTGAGGACCATCCAATTTTGAAGCTGTAAGTTTTTATTTAGCGGTGTTTTTCCTGATAAAGCTATCTCTAGCTTGTAGCATGTAGCATGTAGCTTCGCCGCATCAATGTCGCCTCAAACCCAAATAGTAATCGGTTAGGTGTTTATATATTTTTGTAGCATTTTATTTTGTACGCTCCGCAGTATTTGCTTTGTCATTTGAATTATCAGGCATTTGCTAACATGTTCAGACATACTGCCGTAATGGCGATCTGTGTGAAGGCTGTAAAGCCACGCCCTAGGCGATAACACAAGTATTTATTCTCCTATTTATTAGTATTTTGTATCCTCTACAATCATATTGAGTAAGTTATAATAACAAACGTAATCTTCTGTAGGCAAGTGCCGTTTTTTCCAGCGTTATATGTAAACGCTTTTGTGATTGTAGTCTGTAAGAACGATCAGATATCATCGATCTGTAAGCTACGCTACGCTACGCTAATGAGACATGCCGTGTTTTGCAGCGTTATATGTAAAAGCTGTTGTGTGTTTACTTGTTTGCGCACATGAATATAAATGGGGGTGTGTTAGGATACAACACTGTATGTATGCGAGGGGGGACACACACACCACGAGTAAAACTGAGCTAAAGCCCCGTCGGTCTGTTGTTGTTGACAAGGCCTTACCTCTAGCAACAGGCTAATTAGTGGCTAGCACTCATTACAGTCAGTCTACTGAGCTCAGCCCCTCTCCAACACATCATCTGTATTGAGTCAGAAACACAGCATGCACGTTACGGTCAAAACTAACTCAGATTGGAAAAGGCTAAGCAAAGAGCTTTGCTAAGAAGTTTCAGTTTTTTACATGCATATACTAATCTAAACCACATTTTTTGTTGTGCTTTTTTACCATTGCACAGCCCTACGTGGCCAACTTGATGGACCTCTTTGTGGACCCTGCACCATTATGAGCGACCTGACAGGGAGGAGGTCATCGCCGGGTATGCTACACGGTTCAATTTGGCTGCTGTCTGAACCCAACATCGACATTTCACGGATCAGGAAACTCCCTGCGTATCCTGAGGACAACGCAGGCCGGAATCACCACTCTGATCCTGCGTCCAAGGAAGCCCCAGCACCAGCTCACAAAGCTTCTGTAAAAATATTTGGTGTCATTTATACAAAATACAAGTAGGCTACATTTAGTTTTTTTTTATGGGTTTTTTTAACCGTTGATTTTGACAATAAAGTTCCAAGTTGATATCAAAATGTGTCGTGATTATTCATGTTTGGATGGGTAAAGAATATTCTGATTTCAAAAGCATAAGGTTGTGTGTGTGGACCTTTTTGTCGTACACATGGGTGTGTTATGCCATTGCTGTGTAGTATATAATAGTACAATGACGTCATGGTGCAATTTGCACAAAGAAGTCAATAACTGAGCTTTTAAAAAAACTACACACATTGCTGACAACTGAGGTGTTGTTGGAGTTATACTTTTTATCATCCTAAGTTATTCAACTTTCCAACGGTTGTTGCAGGATGTTGGAAGAAAAGGACTGTAAACTATTAAACGCAATGAGGCCATTGTATATATGCTGAAAATATGAATGTCTCCCTTTATAAATATATATCGCTGTTTTTGCGTTACAAACTGTACACATTGCATTCTTGCTCATTAGCCAACATATGAACGGAATAAGGAGCAAGCATCGTAACAGAGTAAAAATAAATAGGGACAACAGCTTGTCAGCTAACCATTCAGAAACGTCCTGCTGCAACCGAGATTTTTGCACCTCCACCAAAACCTCCGCTGCTTCAGGGTCAGTTTCTGGATCAAATTGATAGTATGCTTGAACACATGCATTGCTCTGAGATGACATGTTTATTCGACACTCGTAATCACAGCAAGCATGGTAACGTGACTCTCGCCGGCTCATGCCTGCTCTTCTGCAGGGGGGCGTGGTCAGCTGCTGCTCAGAATTTTCAAAGACGGGCTTGGAGTAAAGCGAAAATGAGCGAAACGAGGCATGTCTAAAAAATGATCTGTTTGGTATTTTGAAAAATTAAATGTATAAATATACCTTATATAGGTATGGTCATACCCTATATCATTTAAATATAGCATGATAGGTCTCCTTTAAGATAAGATATACTTTATTGATCCCAAGTTGGAACATTTGCGTTACATCAGCATGTGTAACAGTTAAATATGCAGTTGTGTTTATTTGAAAATCATTTAGTATAATCACACAAATTCTGTGTTTTATATTCAACAATTCTGTGTTCTTTATTTATTGATTGTTCAATACCTGACAAGGCCGGAGATGAAATATCTACATACATCTTATAAGAGTATAATACATTATGTATAATATCAGTTAAAATAAGTGCTTCAACATAGTTAACATTGCTGGAGGTATGCACAAATATTGATAGATGTCTTGTAATGCACTGTTGAGGAACCTGCAACCCAAGTTTTCCATTCAGTGCAGAACTACACCACAGTTGTGTAGGCCTATATGATATGTCAATAAACCTTAGAAAATCATGAAATCTTGAAAGGGATGTGCAAAATAGTCATTACATACAGTCTTTAATTAACTATTAGTAGAGAATAACGAGTAATGAATATACTTTATAGGGATCGTATTAATATCTAATAATAAAAATAATTAAATTCAATAACATGCTTTAACCACCAGGTGTCCCTTTATATCAGCTGTGCACCTTTATGGTGTAAATACAGCCTATCTACCAATTGGATCAAATATAAAAGTGAGCCGAATTAGTGTTGATACTGCAAGGAGACGTATTGTGTGAAAAGAAATGTAAGATGTTGTTTAATGGCTGATATATTTATGATCCACGTCACGTTTTCAGTTCCTCATGTTTGTCTTCTCATCAGGGCTCTATAAATACAGAACTACGGCAGATATGTAATATGTAATGCAGCCGAACCGTGTATTACAATGCCGTTATGTGATGACTTTCAAAGAGAAAAGCAAGCACACTCGGAATAAAGTATTATTATTATTTTTTTTAAATGTTTTCGGTCTGTTTCCGGTATTTGTTAATGACGATGTGCTGTGAGATGTGAGACTGGAATTGCACAGGGGGAAAATAACGTAGACTATCTTTAGATGCGGATTTTGTTAAACTAATATGTTTAGGCTGTGGACCAACACTATACATTGACGGGGAAGGGGGTAGCAATAAAGATAACACCATTAAACAGTTACACAACATAACAGAAATAATATCGATAGCAGCGTCCCTAGCAACCACCTTGGTAACAATGAAAACGTCGCGATTTCCTGAAGTAATCTTCGTAATAACTAGCAAACTAAAGATCATGTACATCCACTGCACACATAATCTGAAATAACAACTCATATTTCTCGCATCAAATGACATCAAAACGCATTTTAATGGCCAAACTAACTTTAAAATAGGCATTTTCTACCGAGAATAAAACGAATTTCGGCCATGTTTTCTTTTTCTGCAGGGAGAAATTTGAGGATCATGTGACATAGACGCCAGCCATCGGAATGAATGGTGAAAAAAACGGGGTTTGTCAAACAGAGCACATGGTGTAGTCCAAACGATAGCTGGGGATTCTGGGTAGTGTAGTGTCTTCTGCCATCCTTTACTCAGAAAGAATATTTGTTTCTCCGAATCGAAGGGGGAAAATACAAAAGCATTGCACACAATTTAAACCAATCAATGTTGTGTAATTAACAAGGATAATCTGGTGTTTTTTAGTCGATGAGTAGTGCAGATATCACTGTAAAATCAATCGACAGTAAGAGGAATACTTACTTCCGGGTGTACAATTCTCCGTTATCCAATGGGAATGGACGCTCACATTGCCTTTAAGGGCAGCCGGCATAAACGAATGCCGTGCTTCCATGAGCGTCAAATCCCGACGCAGATGGGAATACATTGCAATCAGTTGAAAGCTATTTGCGTCCCTTTATGACGCTGAAGGAGCCTAGGAGCGTCACAATTGGACGCCATGGACACTGACCAAACGTCGCTATTGGACGCTTAGGGAGTGAGAGTGTGTTGGTCTGGGGGAAGCTCGCGAGTGTGTTTGTGTATTTTGTGTACACCGGCTGTTGTTATGCCTGCTGTGACGTTAAGTTACTCCGTTCTCCGCTTGTGATTATGCCGTTACAAGCTTCAAAGTTGTATTTATCATCTGAACTTGCCAAAACAAGTTTAATATTCTGAAAGCCAAGACTTTGTTTAATTGAAATCAGATAAAAAAAACTGTAACGGACCCTGCCGTGTTATCTGATTACTATACGCCTTACATTCATAATTTCAGCTGAGGGAGGAGGAGCGGCGCTGTGGAAGAGCAGAGTGGCACGTGAGAGGCGAGCTGTCATCTTCCCATTACAAGCTTCAAAAATGCCTGTAGCTAATGAGATTGAATATAACAATAAAAAATAACAAAATATACACAGCTAGATCAGATCGCGTTTTACATGTGACTTTAGAGTAGAGGGAATTATTGAAACGGAATTTGTACACGGCATCCGCCGCTGCGAAAATGTGGGGCAGGGCTGAAAAGTGGGGGGGCCAATGGCCCCCCCGCTTCCGGCGCCCTTGCGAAGGACTCCCTGTAAGCTAATTTTTACGTAGACTGGTCACCGTTTCTAAATGTAGCACTTTAAGTTGAATGTCAGTCTCACTGTTTACATACGTTTGTGATTAGCTGGTTGTGCTCAGATAATTGGTGTTATTCTGCCAGGTTGATGTCGGTTATGGCATCTAACTCAGGGGTTTTTATGGGGAATTTGTTCACTGTTCAATGTAGAGGGAACGGAGGTTAAGTAAGGGAAGGATAAGACTGACCCACGTCAGGAAGGTTTGTATCCAAGGAGATACACATGTTTGATGTTCCCAATGTTGTGTGTGCGTGTGTGTGTTTCTCCCCCCCCATTTCTTGTTTTCTCTCTCCCCCTCCCCTTTTATTTTATTCTCTGCTCAGGTTATGCCACAACTTAAAGGACTATGTCAGTGAGTGATAGAAATATCCGGTTTATTTCCTGGAACGTTAAGGGGATGAACAATATCACCAAAGCCAACAAGGTAATTTCACATTTGCAACACCTTAGAGGAGACATCTGCTTTTTACAAGAGACACACCTCCGTACGGCGGAAATGTCTCGCGTCAAGAGGCCATGGATGGGTCACTTGTTTCATTCGAGGTTTTCCGAGAGGGCTAGAGGGGCAGCTATCATTATACACAGGGATATTGCCTTTGAACTAAATACTGCTATATCTGATCCCAACGGCCGGTACGTTATAGTGTCAGCAAATTACAAAATACACCTGTGGTCTTGGCCTCGCTATATGCTCCGAATTGGGACAATGACAAATTCATATCCAAATTCTTTACCTAATCTCAATGAGCATCAAATTATAATTGGAGGTGACTTTAATCTGGTCCAGGATATAGAGCTTGATAGATCGTCCACTAAGCAGTTTACTCTATCTAAATCGACCAAAGTCTTAAAATGTCACGCCGACCAGCTGGGCTTGAGGGACCCGTGGAGGACTAAGTTTCCCTCCAGTAAAGTTTTCTCTTTCTTTTCACATGTCCACCACACTTACTCTCGGATAGACTTCTTTTTACTTGACAATAAACTATTACATAACGTTCGTTCCTGTGAATACCATAGTATAGTTATCTCCGACCATGCACCCACTTGTAGAAATCAATTTTCCCCATGGTAGACCACCCTCTAAATTCTGGAGATTTAGTCCTCATTTACTGTCCGAAACCAAATTTAAGGCTTTTCTTGCAACACATTTTTCTATGAGATAAACGACACTCTGAATATTGGTAGTGATATACTCTGGGAGTCCTTTAAGGCTTATCTTCGTGGGCAGATCATTTCTTTTGTCTCACATTTCAGGAAATCGGAGCAATCCAAATTGACAGAAATGTCAGCTGATATCCGAAATTTAGACAGCCAATACTCGGTTAATACCACCTCTATTTTGTATAAAAAACGGCTTCAGCTTCAATCTCAATATGATCCGTTATCAACTGGTAAGATCGAGAGGCAACTTCTGCAAACCAGGCAACAATTTTTTGAGCAGGGAGATAACTGCTTGCATATCAATCGCGAGTGGCTGTGCCTCCAGGTTGATCCAGTGAAGTCGCCAACAGGTGATATTACAACAGACCCTGCTGAAATCGGTAATATCTTCTCAGACTACTATTCTGAATTATACACCTCAGAGTCTTCTCCACAGGATTGGGACAACCCTAACCGCTTAGACACTCTATCTTATCCCCAAGTTGATGGAAGTGGTTCTGGTGATCTGGGAGCTCCGTTGACCATCTCTGAAGTAACAGAGGCTATCAAATATTTACAGAGCGGTAAATCGCCTGGTCCTGATGGCTACTCCACAGAGTTTTTAAAAACGTTTTGTTCTGTACTTGCCCCGATCCTGGTGAGAGTATTCAATGATGCCTTTCTGAAAGGCCAGTTACCACATACTTTGTCTGAGGCATCAATCACTCTACTCTTGAAGAAAGATAAGGACCCACTCTTGTGTGGCAGTTATAGGCCAATATCCCTTTTAAACGTAGACTTTAAGATCATGGCTAAGGTTCTATCTAGCCGTCTCCAGAGGGTGATGCCGGGCCTGATCGATCCCGACCAGACAGGCTTTATCTCAGGACGACAGTCATTTTTGAATACCAGAAGGTTGTTTAACATTATTTATTCTCCCTCGACTAGTTCCCCTGAAGTTGTTCTCTCTTTGGATGTGGAAAAGGCATTCGACAGAGTAGAGTGGGGATATCTGTTCTATGTACTTAACACATTTGGTTTCAGCAGGGACTTTGTTTCATGGATTCAACTCCTCTATACATCTCTGGTAGCTTCAGTTAACGTCAACGGTGTTAAGTCTGGTCTGTTCTCGCGCGGAAATAGGCAGGGTTGCCCTCTATCTCCGTCATTATTTGCGCTCGCCGTCGAGCCTCTAGCCTTATAGCTTCGTAGTGAGGAAGGATTTAGGGGCATCACGGGCTTCGGTTTTTTGCATAAGCTCTCTTTGTATGCAGATGACCTTTTACTGTACATTTCCAGCCCATCGTCCTCCCTTCCTATCATTCTAAGCATTTTAGAGCTATTTAAAAAGCTATCTGGCTACAAACTCAACCTCCAGAAAAGCGAATATTTCCCTGTTAACACCCTCGCTGAAAAACTTCCCCAAGCTCTCTTTCCTTTTAAGAAGGTCTCAGAGGGATTCAAATACCTGGGTATCCATATTACTAAATCGTTTACAGAGCTTTTTGCCAAGAACCTTAGTCCATTAGTAGAGCGCTTCAAAGCTGACTTAGCTAGAAGGTCCTCCTTGCCTTTCTCCTTAAAAAACAATGATTTATTTGAAGATTTTCAGTCTGGCTTTAGAACACATCATAGCACAGAGACAGCTCAGATTAAAGTCACAAATGACCTTCTAATAGCCTCAGACAAAGGACTTGTCTCTATTATTGCTTGATCTCAGTGCTGCATTTGATACTATCGACCACTGGTGGCATTAGACTTTTTCGCTACCCTTTATTTTGACGGATCTTAACATGTCCGTCATAATCCATCGGGTCGCACAAACGGGGGACGGGGGAGAGCACACTCGTGAACTGTTAGCGCCGGTGTTATGCCGTGTTATGCATGCCCACAGAGATATGCATTCTCCTCGCGGGAGCGCGCACAGCATAAGGCAAGGCAAGTTTATTTATATAGCACCTTTCAGCACCAGGCAATTCAAGGTGCTTTACAAAAATGAAAGACATTCAGACAAAGGCATTTAAAAACAGTAAAAGATAATAAAAGAAACATTAAAAGAAAAACAAAAAATGAAAGACATTAAGAAAATGGCATTTAAAATCAGTCATTAAAAAGAAAAGCTAATAAAATAAACATCAAAAGATAAAAGTTACAGTGCAGTCTAAGATATGAATAGTTCAATTATTTCGGTTCTTGATTTTTTATTTATTCACAGAACCTCCCTTTGGAAATCCGAACATTTCGGTCCCGATTATTAATTTAGACTGATTGTTTTCACCATGTTATGCTCGCATGACATCCACAATCGGACCCTCAGGAGGGTGTACTAGCCCCCTACTCTGCTTTGCGTTCCATAACAAAGTATTTAAGTGTTACCTGAACACCCCGTGTTACCAAAACACTATTTTTCACCCGTCGGTGCTGTGATACTTGTTCCTCAGTACAACTCACCTAAAAACTGATCGTAAACCCTGGCTGCGATGGATATCCCAAATATCCTACTTTTGAGCAGTCCCTCTCATAAATGTCATGGAGTTTAATTACGTTTAAATTTAAAACATTAAAAGAAAAAATACATGAATAAAAGTTACAGTGCAGTCTAAGATATGAATAGTTCAATTAAAAGCAGCGACAAAAATAAAAGTCTTCAGCCTGGATTTAATAGTAGTCAGAGTTGCAGCGGACCTGCAGGTTTCTGGGAGTTTGTTCCAGATATTTGGAGCATAATAACTGAACGCTGCTTCTCCATGTTTAGTTCTGACTCTGGGGACAGAAAGCTGACCAGTCCCTGAAGACCTGAGAGATCTGGATGGTTCATAATTTAGCAGGAGGTCAGAAATGTAATTTGGGCCTAAACCATTCAGTGCTTTATAAACCAGCAGCAGTATTTTGAAATATATTCTTTGACACACAGGAAGCCAGTGTAAAGACTTCAGAACAGGAGTGATGTGATCCACTTTCTTAGTGTTAGTGAGGACTCGAGCAGCGGCGTTCTGAATCAGCTGCAGCTTCCTAATAGATGTGTTAGTGAGACCTGTGAAGACACCCTTACAGTAGTCCAGTCTACTGAAGATAAAAGCATGGACAAGTTTTTCCAAATCCTGCTGTGACATTAGTCTTTTAATCCTAGATATGTTCTTTAGGTGATAGTAGGCTGATTTAGTAACTGTTTTAATGTGACTGTTGAAACTCAGGTCAGAGTCCATGACTACACCTAGATTTCTGGCTTTATCTGTTGTTTTGAACATTGCAGACAGAAGCTCAGCGCTCACTTTTATACGTTGTGACTTTGCTCCAAAAACCATTACCTCAGTTTTATCTTTGTTTAATTGGAGAAAGTTCTGACACATCCAGACATTGATTTGTTCAATGCACTTACTCAGTGTTTGAATTGGAGCATAGTCTCCTGGTGAAATTGTTACGTAGATTTGTGTGTCATCTGCATAGCTATGGTAACTTATTTTGTTGTTTTTCATTATCTGAGCCAGTGGTAGCTGTTAAAGAGAAGAGGCCCCAAGATGGAGCCTTGAGGAACCCCACATGTCATATTTGTCAACTCAGATGTGTATGTACCTATAGAAACAAAGTTGTTTCTGTCCTTTAGATTCAAACCAATTTAGAACTGTTTCCGAAAGTCCCACCCAGTTTTCCAGTCGGTCTAGTAATATGCTGTGGTCAACAGTGTCAAACGCAGCACTGAGATCTAATAATACTAACACTGAAGTTCTGCCACTGTCTGTGTTTAAGTGGATGTCATTAAATACCTTTACAAGAGCAGTCTCAGTGCTGTGGTTTGGACGAAAGCCTGACTGGAACACATCGAAGCAGTTATTTAAATGCAAGAAATTACTCAACTGTTGAAAAACAACTTTTTCAATGATTTTACCTAGAAATGGCAGATTTGATATGGGCCTGTAATTGTTCATTACTGAAGCATCTAGATTATTCTTTTTTAAGAGCGGTTTAATGACTGCAGTTTTCAGGGCCTGTGGAAGAATACCTGAATGAAGAGATTTGTTTACTATATGAAGTAGATCTGAGGCCATGCAAGGCAAAACATCTTTGAAAAATCCTGTTGGAATAATATCAAGGCAGCAGGAGGAGGATTTCAGAAGTTGTATAATGTCCTCTAGGTTTTTATCATTAATCTGATGGAATTGTGTCATGGTGTTTAAATTGATATTAGGTGGACACAGAGACAACACATTTGCTGTTCCTGATGCAGAGGCACTGACTGCTTGTCTGATTTTCTGAATTTTGTCAGTGAAAAAGGAGGCAAAATTATTGCACGCCCTGGTGGATAGAAATTCAGAGGCTATTGACACTGGGGGGTTCGTCTGTCGACGGTAGCAAACAAGGCACGTGCGTTGTTTTTGTTTTTGGTAATGATGTCAGAGAAGAACGATTGTCGTGCGTTTTTCAATTCCAAATTATAAAGGCCAAGTCTCTCTTTATAGATTTCAAAGTGAACCTGGAGATTTGTTTTTCGCCACCTGCGTTAGGCTTTTCGACATTCTCTTTTTTCTGTTTTCACGGTCATGGCCTTTCTCCATGGAGATATTTTCTTGCCAGACACTTCCTTTACCTTAGTTCGAGCAATGGCATCTATAACATTTTTAATTTTTGAATTAAAATGATCTACTAGCTAATTTACTGAGATGTTAGCAGGGGCAAGTGTGGAAGAAAAATTCTGAGTAAACATTTCCCTAGTATTTTCAGTTAAATATCGCTCGAGAGGAGCATTTCAGCTGAAGGGCCACATATTCAAAAGAATCAAAGTTTCCATACGATGTCTTCCTGCATTGAAGGGAATCATTGAACAGAATAGCAACTCCACCCCCTTTCTTATGCATTCTTTCCTGACTCATAAAACTAAAGTTGGGAGGGGTTGATTCGATAAGAACAGCTGCACTATTATTTTGTTCAATCCAAGTTTCTGTTAAAAACATAAAATCGAGATTGTGCTCAGTGATAAAATCATTGATTAAAAATGTTTTTCCTGCCAAAGACCTGACATTTAATAAAGCTAGTTTAAGTTTGTTAAACACACTATCAGTCATGTTTTTTGTAACAAGCTGTGGCTGACATGGAGTCACTGCTAAATTAGATAAACTCACACAAACGTTTGAGCGCTTCCTGTTTCTAAAATGATTCACCGCTCTTAATCTATTACCTATCAACACAGATATCGGCAAAGCTATTAGGCAGGCAGGGCCCCGGCATGTCCTGGAAAGAGTTGAGAGTGCCATACGCCCTTGAGCCTGGACCCAGCACATATCAGTCAGAGTTTGTTGCATTTTGTACACACACATCCTTATCAGGAGACGGGGGAGATGCTGCGGGGGTAAAGGACATGCTGCCAGGGGGGGAGGTGGTTGACGTAGGCGCGGTGATGAAGACGGGGGATATGGTGCGCGTCTCTGCAGTGATTTTGGTGGGCGTCGTTGAGGAGCGGGGGTAAAGGACATGCTGCCAGCCCTGCGAATCGCCTATAGTTTGGTCTTTGAAATCCAAGAAGGAATCGGTGCCAACCCTCTGTATCTCCTTCATGTGTTCAACGATCTCCAGGATGGTGGGCGAGGGTGAAAGCCGTAGCCTACCAGGCTTTAGCTGTTGCTAGGCCACGCTACTGTAAGACTGAGGTTGTCGTAAAAATATTGAAATATGGCTGAAACCCTCCGTCTATTTACAAAGAATAACTGTCCCAGTGATAGGTTAATGTCCAGGAGCCGCTGTTCGAAGTTTTCAGAAAAATAAATAGAAAAATGGCATAAAAAAGTAAGCAGAGGCAAGAGCAAGCAGAAAAGCGTCTGCACTGTAAGAAGGCTGCACCACACTCAGGGCATTCATGGATGACCTGACTGTCACACCAGAGTCAGTACCAGGAAGCAGGTGGATTGTACAAGGGCTGGAGGGAACTCATTTATTGGGCAAGAATGAGGTTCAAGCCGGTAAAATCAAGATCATTGGTGCTTAGGGAGGGAAAGGTCATGGACAGGTTCCGCTTCAGCATTGAAGGGGCACCAATCCAAACTGTCTCAGAAAATCCAGAGGATATTCTTTGCAAGATTTTCAACAGCAGCCTGAAGGACACTACATCAGTCCAGGCAACCGGTCAGGAGCTGGAGAGATGGTTGAGAGGTGGACCGGTCGAGACTTAGTGGCAAATGCAAAGCCTGGATCTACCAACATGGCATCCTGCGGAGGATACTCTGGCCGCTGCTAGTCTACAGGGTCCCCATCTCAATTGTAGAGAGCTTAGAGAGGAGAGTCCGCAGTTTCCTCAGAAGGTGGTTGGGATTGCCAAGAAGTCTTAGCAGTATTGCCCTGTATAGGCCACCAAATTCCAGCTGCCCCTGACTGCCTGGACCCTCTACAGTTTGTAACATCAGTGTAGTTGACGCCATCATCCACATGCTCCACAGAGCCTACACGCAGCTGGGGCTTCAATACGATCCAACTACACCTGCTCGCTGAGGAGCTGTCAGTGCTGCAGGTGGATCACAGCCTGGTGGCCTGGATTACAGACTACCTCACCAGCAGACCTCAGTATGTCAGGCTGCAGGGCAGCGCGTCTGATGTGCTGGAGCCCCCCAAGGAACTGTGCCGTCACCATACCTGCTTGAACTCCGGAATTTCCCCACTGGGATTAATAAAGCCTCAAGTATTATTGTAAACTAGCTAAACTGGATCTTCTTGATCTGCTGTGGAAACTCACACTTGGTGAGAAAATCTGGACAAATAAAACATGACTTACCGAAATATAACCATATTCCCCAATCATTTGTTATTCTTTTCAAACGTGCATGTTTGCGCAAAAGCTGCGTGCGTGCGTGCGTGCGTGTGTGTGTGTGTGTGATGGTGGTAAGGTGTGAGAGCCCTGGGGAGTTGGCTAATATCCTTTCCAACTGGATATGACCACCAAATCGTGTTTCTAATTATTCTTCAAAAATAAATAATCTGTATTTCTTTCTTGATGCTATAAATTATATTTATTAAACTATGCTCGAGTATTATATAATAAACTAAGTTAGTAAGGTAATACAACCATAACCACAGAGATAATGATTTCCAGTTAATAGTTCATTTCCAATACAAGAAATAGAAGACTTGTGATTGTTGTTCTGCATTTCTGTTGATAATGACAAAACCTGACACTTTTCGTACATGTTTTTATTTACTGCGTAAAAAGTATCGCCACATTACGATTTCAATTTAATTTAGACCACCAGGAGGCTAAGCTGACATTGATTGAGTCTCGCAGGACAAATGGCACCCAAGAAAAGTGCAAACCTCCCTGACGAGGTGGAGGAGATTAAGAAATCTCTCGACTTCTTGTCAGCCGAAATCAAAACAGTCGTGGCGCAGCAAAATAAAATCATGGAGCTAATGGGAGAAATACAATCTCTGAAACTACAAAACATTGAAAAGGACAACAAGATCACTTTTCTGGAGAATCGAGTGGCCGACCTCGAACAATACACCAGGATGAACGATCTGATTATCAGCGGCCTGAAGACCAAACACCGAAGCTATGCCAGGGCGGCAGCGGCCTCAGAGGACACCACCGCCGGGAGAGGGGGAGCCGACGCTCCGGAGGTGGACCGTGAGTCGCTGGAGCAACAGGTGCTTTGCTTTTTGGATAGCAAGGGCATATCTGTTGACGGCGGAGATATTGAGGCCTGTCATGCCCTGCGGAGCAAGAACACATCAGCCACACCAGCAATAATAATCCGGTTCATCAACAGGAAAAAGAAATATGCACTCCTCAGACAAGGAAGGAAACTAAAAGGGACCAATGTTTACATTAACGAACACCTTACGAAGAAGAACGCGGACATCGCAAGGAGAGCACGTATTCTTAGGAAACAAAACAAGATTCAAGCAACATGGTCGACAAATTGTAAAATTTGTATCAAACTAAATGGATCAACAGCAGAGATGGCGAAAGTGCTCATTATCCGGGAAATCACCGAGCTGGATCAGTTTGAGGAATGAATCATCAAAATCAACATAAGGTAGGCCTACCTGAAAAGCTACACACTGAAATGAACACACTCAGAACACTCATGAGCTTGGACACAAATCACTCACCTGCTGAATATGAAAAACTGGACTTGAAATGTTTCAAATACACGGAACATAGATCACAAGACATTGAAAAGGATATTGACCCTGAAAATAATTTCTACAATAACATCCATAACCAATGTGAATACTACACAGAAGATCAACTCAAAAGAAATGGAATAATGGATGGATCAATATCAATATTACATTTTAATAGCAGAAGACTCATTTCAAATGTATCAAAGATCAAACACTGTTTAAGGCAACTGGAGAAACAAGTTACAGCCCTAGCAATATCAGAGACCTGGCTTAGTGAGGAGAAAGCTGACATGGTTGAAATCGAGGGATACAACATGTTTTTTACTAACAGGACACATTCTAAAGGTGGGGGGACTGCACTTTACATTAACAAAAGTTACAAAAGTAGATCTGTCAGTAATATGTCTTTCGCTGTAGACAACATTATGGAATGCATAACAGTAGAAATTGAAATGAAAACATCTAAAAACCTTCTGATAAGCTGCGTGTATAGAAAACCAGGATCATGTATTGACACATTTGAGAAAAAGCTAGCTGAACTGTATAACTACACAAGCAGCAAGAAAATGCTCTTTGTATGTGGAGATTTTAACATTGATTTGCTGAACCCACAAGAACACAATGCAACTACAGAATTTATTAATTCTATGTATAGCAACAGTTTATATCCTACAATCACACGACCAACCAGAATAACATCACACAGTGCTACACTCATTGACAACATATTCACAAATGTTATGGATAGGAAAGTAATAAGTGGAATATTAATCAATGACCACCTGCCAGTCTTTGCAACAATACAGAACTGTACTAGGATCAAAAAAGACACCAGAAAAGTCACAATTACAAGACACAAAACACCAGAGTCTGTTCATTCTTTTAAAGAAGAATTATCTAAACAAGACTGGAACAAAGTGTATGTGCAAGATGCAAATGAAGCCTATGAATCATTTCTACATATTCTATCAGGGCTGTATGAAAAACATTGTCCTCGTGTAAAGAAAATAGTGAAACAAAAATATGCTGAAAAACCATGGATCACTAAGGGAATATTAAATGCATGTAAAATGAAAAATGAATTATATAAAGACTTCTTAAAGAATGGATCAGTCGAGGCTGAAAAAAAATACAAGTCATACAAAAACAAACTAACAAAGATAATACGATGTAGCAAAATGGATCATTACAACAAATTATTGGAGGATAACAAAAATAACATTAAAAATACATGGAATGTATTAAATACCATTATTAAAAAAGGAAATGAAAAGGCACAATACCCAAACAGTTTTCTGTCAAAAAACGATACAGTAATTTATGACATGACCTCAGTTGCCGAAGATTTCAATAAGTACTTTGTCAATGTTGGTCCTTGTCTAGCTGGAGAAATTCCAAATACTGGTTGTAGTGATGATGTTGAAAGTAAAGATATATATGTGAAGGAAACTATATTCTTAAGAGGGACTGATGAAAATGAAATTATTGACACAGTTAAAAAACTTAAGAGTAAAAGGTCTACAGACTGTCATGATATTGACATGTATACAGTTAAAAACATTATTGAATGTATAGCCAAACCACTAACTCACATCTGTAATCAGTCAATACAAACCGGTGTATTTCCAAATAAAATGAAAACTGCTAAAGTCATACCAATACATAAATCTGGAGATAAACATTTACTGTCAAACTATAGACCAATTTCATTGCTCTCACAGTTTTCTAAAATACTGGAAAAAATCTACTATACAAGACTAAATGACTTCATCACCAAACATAACATACTCTATGAACAACAATATGGTTTCAGAGAAAACAGAACTACATCATTTGCAGTTATAGAATTTATGGAACACATTACTAAGGCAATAGAAAAGAAAGAATATGCAATAGGGATATTTCTGGACCTTAAAAAAGCATTTGACACGGTTGACCATGAATTATTAATTAAAAAACTACAGAGATATGGCATTAGAGGTGTTGCACTATCATGGCTATCCAGCTACCTACACAACAGGGAACAGTACGTTGAACTACAAAGCCATAAATCACAACTACTGCAGGTTACATGTGGGGTGCCTCAGGGCTCAGTCTTGGGGCCATTACTATTTATTCTGTATATTAACAATATATGTGAAGTATCAAAAATTATTAAAACCATTCTTTTTGCAGACGACACAAGTCTACTCTGCTGTGGGGACGATTTAGAACAGCTATTGGTCACAATGGAGAAGGAACTGAGCAGGATGAAGATCTGGTTTGACCAAAATAAATTAACATTGAATGCAAGCAAAACCAAACTCATTATATTTGGGAATCGATCGACCAATACAGAGAAGAAACTCACTATAAATGGCGTCCAATTAGAAAGAGTATCGGAAATAAAGTTCCTTGGAGTAATCATAGACAATAAATTAAGTTGGAAACCACATATAAGCTATATCAAAGCCAAAATATCCAAATCAATAGCAATTCTGAATAAAGCCAAATACCTAATTAATCAAGCTTCTTTGTTTATGCTGTACTGCTCCTTCATACTTCCATACATGATGTATTGTGTGGAAGTTTGGGGGAACACATATAAAACAAATACACATCCTATCTTCATCCTGCAAAAAAGAGCCATACGAGTTATACATAAAACTACCTACAGAGAACCAACAAATAAATTGTTCATCAAACTAAAAACACTAAAACTACAAGACCTGGTTGACTATAAAACTATTCAAATTATGTTCAAAGCCGCAAATCAACAATTACCTCATAATATCCAGGGACTTTTCACACAGAGAGAAAGCATACACATGTTGAGAGGAAACTGCATTTTCAAAAAACCACCCGTACGAACAAATGCCAAACTTCATTGCATCTCATCAAAAGGTGTTAGTCTGTGGAATAACTGTAACGATGCACTGAAATATTGTACAAGTCTATCTAAAATGAAAGTATTATTTAGGAGTCTAATCATTAATGGTTATGAACAGGACCTGTAAAATCTCATTTGTTGTTATTTCTTGTAATTGTAAAAAGTAATTTCTTTCTGATTGTTTTGTAAAAAAAAAAGAAAAGATTAACAAGACAAACATGTCGCTGATGACGATGACCTAATGTTTTATAAGAAAAATATATGTTAGAGGGGGTAGGACCAGAAAAGTTTTTTAAGCTTCTTCTTGCCCCTGTTGAACATGAACAGAGACTATCTGAAAATTATTATTATTGTTTTTTTTTTTTTTTTTTGGTACTTTGTTATAATTATTAATCTGAGTGAAAAGGAAAAAAAGAAAGGAGAATATATATATATTATTGTTATATATTTGTTTTGTTTCTGACATGTTCAATACATTGACTAACTGAACTGAACTGAACTGAGGCAGTTTGAAGAGATCTGGTTTTTATACTTGAGCATTGAGGTCATTGAGGTCATTCTTAGTGAAGGTTTTGTACTGGATTGCTATAATACAAATATCATTAAATGAGAACAAATTTAGTGTGATACATTTTGACAAGAAATTGGTCGAGGGACATGGTCTGAAAAATATGTCAAAATGTCAAATAGATATGATAATTAAAAGAAAATTGTGAAATGTAAGGAAAATGTGGGACCAAACAAAGTTTAAAAGAACTCTTGGAACTATATGGGAATAGTACAACACAAATGAAATACATCTAAATCCTAAAGCAGGATAAACAAAGTTGCAAATCTAATGTGTGACACTGTTGTTGGTCTTCATGGAGCAACACTGTAAAGATAATAAAAGGGGTTTTCTGTTTAGTGTTTGATTTACCCTGTTAATAACTGATATGTTTCGTTTGGTAACAAGCTATAAACCAACAGTTACTGGCAATACGTACGTACGTACGTACGTACGTACGTACGTACGTACGTACGTACGTGTGTGTGTGTGTGTGTGTGTGTGTGTGTGTGTGTGTGTGTGTGTGTGTGTGTGTGTGTGTGTGTGTATTTAACAAGTAGATTAACTGTGAAGACATGATTATTGAAAAACAAGTAGTTAATGTAAGGAGACAACTCCCTTTTAATTCTTATTTGTTGTACACACGTCTTACACACATGTTTAGAAAGCCATGCCACACACACACTTGTTTTTCAATAATCATGTCTTCACAGTTAATCTACTTAATTAAACACACACACACACACACACACACACACACACACACACACACACACACACACACACACACACACACACACACACACACACACACACACACACACACACACACACCACACACACACACACACACACACACACGTATTGCCAGTAACTGTTGGTTTATAGCTTGTTACCAAACGAAACATATCAGTTATTAACAGGGTAAATCAAACACTAAACAGAAAACCCCTTTTATTATCTTTACAGTGTTGCTCCATGAAGACCAACAACAGTGTCACACATTAGATTTGCAACTTTGTTTATCCTGCTTTAGGATTTAGATGTATTTCATTTGTGTTGTACTATTCCCATATAGTTCCAAGATTTCTTTTAAACTTTGTTTGGTCCCACATTTTCCTTACATTTCACAATTTTCTTTTAATTATCATATCTATTTGACATTTTGACATTTTTTTCAGACCATGTCCCTCGACCAATTTCTTGTCAAAATGTATCACGCTAAATTTGTTCTCATTTAATGATATTTGTATTATAGCAATCCAGTACAAAACCTTCACTAAGAATGACCTCAATGCTAAAAGGCATAATTACATGATATGACTGTGTCAATAGAAACTGACATTTATCAGGAATTAAGGAATCCAAATGTCACTGCGGTTACGTCAACCATGATGTTTCATAATGAAGAGACCCAACATCCGGCATGACTGACGGAGCAAATCACAGCAAGTCACTGAGCAGATGAGATAAAAGGTGACCGATCAGGTGAGAAGCTTCTTCTTATCTTATTGGTTATTCAACTTATTTAATGAATGAGAATTGAATTGCAAAATACACTGAACTCAAAAGGACTTGCTTCATTCTGTAAAGGGAGTGTCCGCTCACCTTTGTCTTATTGAGACAGACCTTTCATCACACTGGGAGTTCCTAATGAGAATTTAATTTTTTATTTCCTCCCCAGTCCAAGTATAAAAACCAGATCTCTTCAAACTGCCTCCCGGTGGTCTAAATTAAATTGAAATCGTAATGTGGCGATACTTTTTACGCAGTAAATAAAAACATGTACGAAAAGTGTCAGGTTTTGTCATTATCAACAGAAATGCAGAACAACAATCAAAAGTCTTCTATTTCTTGTATTGGAAATGAACTATTAACTAAAAATCATTATCTCTGTGGTTATGGTTGTATTACCTTACTAACTTAGTTTATTATATAATACTCGAGCATAGTTTAATAAATATAATTTATAGCATCAAGAAAGAAATACAGATTATTTATTTTTGAAGAATAATTAGAAACACGATTTGGTGGTCATATCCAGTTGGAAAGGATATTAGCCAACTCCCCAGGGCTCTCACACCTTACCACCATCTCACACACACACACACACACACACACACACACACACACACACACACACCACACACCACACACACACACACACACACACCACACACACACACACACACACACACACACACACACACACACACACACACACACACACACACACACACACACACACACACACACACACACACACACACACACACACACACCACACACACACACACACACACACACCACACACACACACACACACACACTACACACACACACACACACACACACACACACACACACACACACACACACACACACACACACAAGCTGTCCTGCTGAAGGAGGTCTTTGGTTTTTTGCAGGTTGTGATCAACAGCTCCATCTAAGAACTGAACCCAGGTCAGCTGAGATTCCCCGCATACATGACTGCACCTGAATAGAGGGGTAACATTTTTTATCCACAATAACAATTACAATAATAATACTAAATGAAAAGATAATACAAATTAAGTTCATTTCTACTAGGCTTGACATTTTTATCGTTAAAATTCCCATTTTATATCATGCATATTACACATGAAATACAGTCGGAGCAAAAGAATACTACATATTTACAGATATGAACTTCAAATATCAGAAGTATTATAATCACTAAACCTTAATGTTACCTGATGATCTCAAGAACTTTCTTTAACAGTGCTCCCAATTTAGAAACCTGTAGCGAGAAAAGAAAAGTCCTTTATATGTTAATATGAATATTGAATGACACGTTTCATAATATTCCTAAATACTATATAAAGGGCAAAGACCACCTTTAACTGCTCTAAACATGCTCTTTTGAAATGTGCATATTTCACCAGGGTTTGTCTTAACCCCGTCAACAGAGTGTCGAGTTATGTACGACACTTTAAAAAGGCTCAGCAATTGAAGCACATGCGTTGAGCACCAGGAAAAGCGCTTTATAAATGTATTGTATTATTATTACTAAATAACTGTGTGTAACACACATCTGGGTTTCCTACAGTCCAACTCCAACACGAGTTGGACTGGTCTGACCTGTGTCCCTTTGATAAGGAGAAAAAGAGCTGCTGCTGATCGTAATCAACACGGAAAAAGTCAATCGTTTTCTCTGGAAGTAGAACAAAGAGCTGCTTCGAATACCACCGACGCGGATAACTAAACAATGGGGACATTGGCTCAAGAAAGTGAAGCTGCTGTTCAAAAGAATAGAGGAGCCTGATTTTCAGGTTGTCTGTTGTGCCTCGACTGTGACATGTTCCCATGCGTTCATGTTCAAAAAGCTCTTATGTATAAAACAATTCCGCTTGCCGATAAAGACCTACATGGACATATTAGTCCTTGCTCTGTGGAGATGTGACTCGTCTGCACACCCGTCGCTGCTGGCAACACGACATTACATTGTTCACAATTGCAGGAACAGTCAAGCCACACCGTGCCTGAGAGGAGCACAACATTTACATATGGCAACACTTTTCCAGATTACTGGCATCATTTTCAGGTGATTTGAAATGAAACTAGATTCATTAAGCGCTCATCATAGCAACTAAATATATTCAGATTCAGATGATCCCTCGTTAGGAACACTTTGGTATATTGTAAGCCGAGGTCCATTTTTGATTAATATGAAAAGTGTACTCGTAACACAAAACACGAGACCTTGTCTCATGAGTAACGAGGGTTAACACGTGGTGGTTTAATGCTTCAGACAATATACCATCAGAGATTGGCGTGACATTTTTAAAATTACAGATGTTACAGGTGTGTGTGTCTTACATTGTCCTCTACTCCGCTATAGTCCATGGGTGGATAGAGACAGAGAGCCAGATCATCGACACTGAGGAGGAAACAGGAAGAGGCAGAGATTTGTTTTGACTGTTCTATTATTGGACACAAATGTTGATTGAGTTTGTTTAAAAAAAGCAAATTGATCAAAAGCTGGCCGAAAGTTAAATGAAGATTGGTGTTGGGCAAAATACCAACTACTATATATATATATACTACTCTTCTAATATCAGAGTAGCACATGATAACAAAGGCCCTGCGTAGCTGTGTACGTAACAGGACGTATGATTACCAGAAGAGCGTCAGGACTGTTTTAGGCATATAAAAAACGTTGTTGTCACAATAGTTGTCTCGGTGACAACAATCCACATGATGATTCACTCTATGGAGATAGACATATGACTGTCATGTTTATTTCTTACGTGGGCCGCACCGTCTTGTATATCAGCATGTCAAGGACTCTGTTCTGGGAACTATTTGTCCCACGCAGCGCTGGGTGTGATGACTACTTCCATTCTTGCAAGGATAATACAGTGATAACTACTGTAAAGCCCATGTTAGCCGGTGCGGACCGGCCAAAGGTAGCTCCTCTCCTCCGCCGTCCCCCGGCAACTCCCGAGCAGCAGGGTGACTGTTCAGAAGGGGTATAACGCGAAACCCGCAGGTCCCCACCAACCCGTTCACGTATCTAACAGATATTCCCCACTCAGCGAGACCCGCTGAGAAGCCAACTCTGGTTATTGGTAGCTCTATTATGAGACACGTGAATTTAGAGACCGACGCCTCCACAGTCACATGCATTCCGGGGGCCAGAGCGGGCGACGTTGAGGCGCATCTTAAACTGCTGGCTAAAAATAAACGTAAATACAGTAGGATTGTTATTCACGTCGGTGGTAATGATGTTCGTTTACGCCAATCAGAATGCACCAAACTTAATGTGGCGTCGGTGTGTAGTTATGCTAAAACAATGTCGGACACCGTAATCTTCTCTGGTCCCCTCCCCAATCTGATCAACGATGACATGTATAGCATGTCATCATTTCAGCGCTGGTTGTCTTGGTGGTGCCCAGCAAACAATGTGGGCTTCGTAAATAATTGGACAGCCTTCTGGGGAAAACCTGGTCTGATTAAGAGAGACGGCATTCACCCTACTTTGAAAGGTGCAGATCTCATTTCGGCAAACATTTCAGGGCTTTGTGGACTTAATCCATGACAAACTGGAGTTGAGACCAGGAGGCGGAGTCGCAGTCTTACACGCTTCTCTGCGCTCTCTCCGAGGCAGTCATCCATAGGAATCCCGAACCCAATAAAATACCCAATATTAGCGGTGTGTGTGTCTGCCCAAGGACAATTTAAGGTAAAACCTAATAGAGGTGTCATACATAATAACCTAATAAAAGTAAATGTAACAACTACTACAGTGCAACAAAACAGGAAGATTACATGTGGTCTCTTAAACATAAGATCTCTAGCATCTAAAGCAATATTGGTAAATGATTTAATATCAGATTATAATATTGATAAATGCTGTCTCACTGAAACTTGGTTGAGACATGAAGAATATGTCAGCATAAATGAGGCCACTCCACCCAGCCATGTCAACACTCATATTGCTCGAGGCACGGGCCGAGGAGGTGGAGTTGCAGCAATCTTTGACTCAAGTTTACTTATCAATACTAAACCAACATTAAATTATACCTCCTTTGAAAGCCTCGTTTTTAGTCTTACGCATCCGACCTGGAAAACTTTGCAGCCAATCTTATTTGTTACAGTGTATCGTGCACCAGGTCCTTATTCAGAATTCTTATCAGAATTCTCTGAGTTTTTATCAACTTTGGTTCTTAAAACAGATAAAGTAATTATCGTAGGTGACTTTAATATTCATGTTGACGTTGATAAAAATAGCCTTACTGTTGCATTTAACTCTATATTAGATTCTGTTGGTTTCTGTCAAAGTGTAAATAAACCAACCCACTGCTATAATCACACTCTCGACCTTGTTCTGACTTATGGTATTGAAATTGAGCAACTATTAGTCGAACCGCATAATCCTGCTTTATCCGACCATTTCTTAGTAACTTTTGAAGTACTGTTACTAGACTACAAAGCAATAGTCAAAGGCTCCTGCAGCAGAAACCTATCTGTTAGTGCTATAGCCAAATGTAAGGAAGAGATTCCACCAATACTTAACTCGATAGCATGTCTGCATGTAGGGGAGGAAACTTATACAAAATGTACACCTCCCCAAATTGATCATGTTGTTGATAGTGCTATAGATGCGCTGCGAATAAAATTAGACTCTGTTGCTCCTTTGAAAAAGAAGAAAACAAAACAACATAGATTAGCTCCATGGCATAATGCCGAAACCCGCAAAATAAAGCAAAAGTCTAGACAACTTGAAAGGATATGGCGTTCCACTAAACTTGAAGAATCTCGTTTAATTTGGCATATTACTCTCAATGAATATAAGAAAGCACTGCGTAAAGCGAGAGCAGCTTACTACTCTTCATTAATAGATGAGAATAAGAATAATGCAAGATTTCTTTTCAGCACTGTAGCCAGGCTGACAGAGAGCCACAGCTCGACTGAGCCTTCTATTCCCATAGCACTCAGTAGTAATGATTTTATGTGCTTTTTTAACGATAAAATTGTTACTCTTAGAAACAAAATCAATGACCTCTTGCCTTTGACCAGTATAGTGTTATCAACAGCTCCCGGAATCGTAAGTTCTAATATTACACTAGAAAGTAAACTAGAATGCTTTTCAGCCATAAACCTTGAACAATTAAATTCAATGATTCTCTCTTCTAAACCATCAACGTGCATGTTAGACCCAATTCCAACTAAGCTGTTGAAGGAAGTTTTTCCATTAATTAGCACTTCTTTATTAAATATTATGAATATGTCTTTATTATCAGGCTATGTTCCACAATCATTTAAAGTAGCAGTGATAAAACCGCTTCTTAAAAAGCACAACCTCGATCCAGAGGTTTTAGCCAACTATAGACCTATTTCTAATCTTCCGTTCCTCTCAAAAATTCTTGAGAAAGCGGTCGCAAAACAGTTGTGTGATTACTTAAAAAACAATGATTTATTTGAAGATTGTCAGTCTGGCTTTAGAACACATCATAGCACAGAGACAGCTGTGGTTAAAGTCACAAATGACATTCTAATAGCCTCAGACAAGGGACTTGTCTCTATTCTTGTCTTGCTCGATCTCAGTGCTGCATTTGATACTATCGACCATGATATCTTATTGCAAAGACTAGAGCACTTAGTTGGCATACAGGGAACTGCTTTAGGCTGGTTTAGGTCCTATCTATCTGAACGCTCTCAGTTTGTACGTGTTAACGATGAATCTTCCACGCAAACCAAAGTTAGCCATGGAGTGCCACAGGGCTCAGTGCTCGGACCTATTTTGTTCACATTATATATGCTTCCGTTAGGCAATATTATAAGAAATCATTCTGTAAACTTTCATTGTTATGCGGATGATACTCAACTATATTTATCAATCAAGCCTGATGAAATTAATCATCTAAATAAAATTCAAGACTGCCTCAAGGACTTAAAAACATGGATGACCTTCAACTTTTTGATGTTAAACACGACTAAAACTGAAGTTATTGTACTTGGCCCGAAGAATCTACGAAACAAATTATCTAAAGATATACTAACTATGGATGGCATTAATCTGGCCTCCAGTGAGACTGTAAGGAATCTTGGTGTTATATTTGATCAGGATTTATCCTTTAACGCCCACATAAAATCTATTTCAAGGACCGCCTACTTTCATCTACGTAACATTGCAAAAATCAGGCATTTCTTGCCTCAAAACGATGCAGAGAAACTAGTCCATGCATGTGTTACTTCAAGGCTGGATTATTGTAACTCCTTATTATCAGGGTGTACCAAGAAGTCAGTCAAGTCGCTTCAGCTGATTCAAAATGCTGCAGCTCGTGTACTAACCAGAGTTAGGAAAAGGGACCACATGAGTAATGTGGTCCCTTTTCCTAACTCTGGTTATATAGAACACAGGATATAATTTAAAATTCTTCTTCTCGCCTACAAAGCCCTTAATGGGCAGGCGCCATCTTACCTTAAAGAACTCATTATACCCTACTGTCCTACTAGGGCATTGCGTTCCAAGAATGCAGGGTTGTTGGTTGTTCCTAGAATCTCTAAAAGTACAATGGGAGCCAGAGCCTTTTCTTATCAAGCTCCACATTTGTGGAATCAGCTTCCAGTTTGTGTTCGGGCGGCAGACACCCTATCCGTTTTTAAGAGTGCGCTTAAGACCTTCCTTTTTGATAAAGCTTATAGTTAGGGCTGATTAGATTCAGCCCCTAGTTTTGCTGATATAGGCTTAGTTTGTCGGGGGACATCTTACTTCTTCCTTCTCTCTGTCTATACCTGTGTACTCTCATGTTCCGATTAACCCAGCTTCCCCAAATGTCTTTCTTTTTGGTGTCTATATACGCCGGGATCCGGAGACATGGATGATCCTGTGGTCCAGTGCCCTGGATCACGAGCCCTAGATCTTGAGTCGTGGCTGTGGTCCTGGATCATAAGTCCTGGATGGATATCCTCGTGGATTCATCTTCTTATTATAGACACATGCATTTCCAAACATCTGGACTACCTATGTTGCAAATGTATTATCTTTTCAATTTACACACGGCATCTATTGCACGTCTGTCCGTCCTGGGAGAGGGATCCCTCCTCTGTTGCTCTCCCTGAGGTTTCTCCCATTTTCCCCTTTAAACTGTGGGTTTTCTCCGGAAGTTTTTCCTTGTACGATGTGAGGGTCTAAGGACAGAGGGTGTCGTATTGTCATACTGATATTCTGTACACACTGTGAAGACCACTGAGACAAATGTAACATTTGTGATATTGGGCTATATAAATAAATAAATAAACATTGATAATAAATACATGTATCCTGATATTGAAGACCAAGCTAACAGTTGGTTTTATTATGAACAGAGCAAATCAAACAGACCAACCAAAGGATTTTATGTAGCAGATTTGTGCTTTTATCCATTTGTCACTATGATGAACATACATTGAAAATGTGCAATACAAAATTCATAAAATACAAATAACTATACAAACTAGGGCTGTCAGTCGATTCAAATATGTAATCGCATGATATCCATTGTTAATCGCAAATTAATTGCACATTTTGTATCTGTTCTAAATGTACCTAAGGGGAATATGTTTCAAGTTTGTAATACTCTTATCAACATATGAGTGGACACGTATGCTTTATGCAAATGTTTGTTTATTATCATTTGAACAATGACAAATATTATCCTTCTCTCTCTCTCTCTCAACCCTGTGTACTTCTGAGCACTAAGCCTGTTTGCAGTTGTCGGCGAAATGCCGCTCCTCTGTCTTCATAACAGTCAAAGCATGAGACTGAAGTTCCCTCTGTGGGTCAGAATAATGCGCTGTGGTGTGCAGTCGACACGCAGTCGATCCTAATGATCTAACGCAGCCCCTCGTCCTCCACAGTGTCACGGCCCGTCCACACAGCGGCGTGCGCTGACGCTTGCCGGCGGGCGTGTCTGAAACTCGACCAACAACCAATCACACGAATCTCCCGCCCCTGACACACAAGCAGCGGTTTGATTGGCTAGAGCTTGTACTGGCATATGATTCGATTGGCTGACGCTCCAAAAGTTGAACATTGCTCAACTTTTGCAGCGAGCCACGCGAGCTACGCTCCACGTCGCTTCCCACGATGCATTTTGGCTAAAAGTGACGTCACCCCATTCAAAGTGAATGGTGAAGCGTCAACGCACGCCGCTGTGTGGACGGGCCGCCAGGCTGTAGCCACCCATTTAGCTATCGCTGTTGTCGTCCAGGCGTCTCCTCGGCTAACTTTAAAGCGTGGACTGTCGCAAGCGAGCGGCTGTCGGCATCAGCTGTGGGTTTAAAACACCTTTTTTTGTATCCATATCTCTCGCTAGAATCTCCCACCATCCAACTAACAACAACAACAACGTCAAGCCTTTGGGCTCTGCAACTACGGGGCGGGCCGAAGACAAATACACATGCGTTAATCGCACGTTAAATTTTTTTTGCAATTAACTTGACAGCCCTAACATAAAAATGTAAGTTGATATAGCAATGAAATATAGCATTACAAAAATAAATAATTTCAAGTAAAAATGTGCGGTAAAATAATGTAATTTAATTGAATAACGATCGGTCCTGACAAACCAGAAAACTACACTGTGTTTCCCACCGCACACACTGCATTATGGGAACTCAGACTGAGAAGTTCCCTGTGTGTGTGTGTGTGTGTGTGTGTGTGTGTGTGTGTGTGTGTGTGTGTGTGTGTGTGTGTGTGTGTGTGTGTGTGTGTGTGTGTGTGTGTGTGTGTGTGTGTGTGTGTGTGTGTGTGTGTGTGTGTGTGTGTGTGTGTGTGTGTGTGTGTGTGTGTGTGTGTGTGTGTGTGTGTGTGTGTGTGTGTGTGTGTGTGTGTGTGTGAGTGTGTGTGAGAGAGAGTCTTGCATTGTCTTGTTCCATTGTCAAAAGATATCGCATTTTGATGATAAGAGAGAGATGACTGATTATTGACATGGCTGATCCCTCGTTAGGAACACTTTGGTATATTGTAAGCCGAGGTCCATTTTTGATTAATAAAAAAAGTGTACTCGTAACACAAAACACGAGACATTGTCTCATGAGTAACGAGGGTTAACACGTGGTGGTTTAATGCTTCAGACAATATACCATCAGAGATTGGCGTGACATTTTTAAAATTACAGATGTTACAGGTGTGTGTGTGTCTTACATTGTCCTCTACTCCGCTATAGTCCATGGGTGGATAGAGACAGAGAGCCAGATCATCGACACTGAGGAGGAAACAGGAAGAGGCAGAGATTTGTTTTGACTGTTCTATTATTGGACACAAATGTTGATTGAGTTTGTTTAAAAAAAGCAAATTGATCAAAAGCTGGCCGAAAGATAAATGAAGATTGGTGTTGGGCAAAATACCAAATCTACTCTTCTAATATCAGAGTAGCACATGATAACAAAGGCCCTGCGTAGCTGTGTACGTAACAGGACGTATGATTACCAGAAGAGCGTCAGGACTGTTTTAGGCATATAAAAAACGTTGTTGTCACAATAGTTGTCTCGGTGACAACAATCCACATGATGATTCACTCTATGGAGATAGACATATGACTGTCATGTTTATTTCTTACGTGGGCCGCAGCTAATGAACTTTGAACCGGTATTCTGCGTCTTGTGACTGAAACACCCTCTTGTATATCAGCATGTCAAGGACTCTGTTCTGGGAACTATTTGTCCCACGCAGCGCTGGGTGTGATGACTACTTCCATTCTTGCAAGGATAATACAGTGATAACTACTGTAAAGCCCATGTTAGCCGGTGCGGACCGGCCAAAGGTAGCTCCTCTCCTCCGCCGTCCCCCGGCAACTCCCGAGCAGCAGGGAGACTGGGTGACTGTTCAGAAGGGGCATAACGCGAAACCCGCAGGTCCCCACCAACCCGTTCACGTATCTAACAGATATTCCCCACTCAGCGAGACCCGCTGAGAAGCCAACTCTGGTTATTGGTAGCTCTATTATGAGACACGTGAATTTAGAGACCGACGCCTCCACAGTCACATGCATTCCGGGGGCCAGAGCGGGCGACGTTGAGGCGCAACTTAACCGGCTGGCTAAAAATAAACGTAAATACAGTAGGATTGTTATTCACGTCGGTGGTAATGATGTTCGTTTACGCCAATCAGAATGCACCAAAGTTCATGTGGCGTCGGTGTGTAGTTATGCTAAAACAATGTCGGACACCGTAATCTTCTCTGGTCCCCTCCCCAATCTGATCAACGATGACATGTATAGCATGTCATCATTTCAGCGCTGGTTGTCTTGGTGGTGCCCAGCAAACAATGTGGGCTTCGTAAATAATTGGACAGCCTTCTGGGGAAAACCTGGTCTGATTAAGAGAGACGGCATTCACCCTACTTTGAAAGGTGCAGATCTCATTTCGGAAAACATTTCAGGGCTTTGTGGACGTAATCCATGACAAACTGGAGTTGAGACCAGGAGGCGGAGTCGCAGTCTTACACGCTTCTCTGCGCTCTCTCCTAGGCAGTCATCCATAGGAATCCCGAACCCAATAAAATACCCAATATTAGCGGTGTGTGTGTCTGCCCAAGGACAATTTAAGGTAAAACCTAATAGAGGTGTCATACATAATAACCTAATAAAAGTAAATGTAACAACTACTACAGTGCAACAAAACAGGAAGATTACATGTGGTCTCTTAAACATAAGATCTCTAGCATCTAAAGCAATATTGGTAAATGATTTAATATCAGATTATAATATTGATAAATGCTGTCTCACTGAAACTTGGTTGAGACATGAAGAATATGTCAGCATAAATGAGGACACTCCACCCAGCCATGTCAACACTCATATTGCTCGAGGCACGGGCCGAGGAGGTGGAGTTGCAGCAATCTTTGACTCAAGTTTACTTATCAATACTAAACCAACATTAAATTATACCTCTTTTGAAAGCCTCGTTTTTAGTCTTACGCATCCGACCTGGAAAACTTTGCAGCCAATCTTATTTGTTACAGTGTATCGTGCACCAGGTCCTTATTCAGAATTCTTATCAGAATTCTCTGAGTTTTTATCAACTTTGGTTCTTAAAACAGATAAAGTAATTATCGTAGGTGACTTTAATATTCATGTTGACGTTGATAAAAATAGCCTTACTGTTGCATTTAACTCTATATTAGATTCTGTTGGTTTCCGTCAGAGTGTAAATAAACCAACCCACTGCTATAATCACACTCTCGACCTTGTTCTGACTTATGGTATTGAAATTGAGCAACTATTAGTCGAACCGCATAATCCTGCTTTATCCGACCATTTCTTAGTAACTTTTGAAGTACTGTTACTAGACTACAAAGCATTAGTCAAAGGCTCCTGCAGCAGAAACCTATCTGTTAGTGCTATAGCCAAATGTAAGGAAGAGATTCCACCAATACTTAACTCGATAGCATGTCTGCATGTAGGGGAGGAAACTTATACAAAATGTACACCACCCAAATTGATCATGTTGTTGATAGTGCTATAGATGCGCTGCGAATAAAATTAGACTCTGTTGCTCCTTTGAAAAAGAAGAAAACAAAACAACATAGATTAGCTCCATGGCATAATGCCGAAACCCGCAAAATAAAGCAAAAGTCTAGACAACTTGGAAGGATATGGCGTTCCACTAAACTTGAAGAATCTCGTTTAATTTGGCATATTACTCTCAATGAATATAAGAAAGCACTGCGTAAAGCGAGAGCAGCCTACTACTCTTCATTAATAGATGAGAATAAGAATAAAGCAAGATTTCTTTTCAGCACTGTAGCCAGGCTGACAGAGAGCCACAGCTCGACTGAGCCTTCTATTCCCATAGCACTCAGTAGTAATGATTTTATGTGCTTTTTTAACGATAAAATTGTTACTCTTAGAAACAAATCAATGACCTCTTGCCTTTGACCAGTATAGTGTTATCAACAGCTCCCGGAATCGTAAGTTCTAATATTACACTAGAAAGTAAACTAGAATGCTTTTCAGCCATAAACCTTGAACAATTAAATTCAATGATTCTCTCTTCTAAACCATCAACGTGCATGTTAGACCCAATTCCAACTAAGCTGTTGAAGGAAGTTTTTCCATTAATTAGCACTTCTTTATTAAATATTATGAATATGTCTTTATTATCAGGCTATGTTCCACAATCATTTAAAGTAGCAGTGATAAAACCGCTTCTTAAAAAGCACAACCTCGATCCAGAGGTTTTAGCCAACTATAGACCTATTTCTAATCTTCCGTTCCTCTCAAAAATTCTTGAGAAAGCGGTCGCAAAACAGTTGTGTGATTACTTAAAAAACAATGATTTATTTGAAGATTGTCAGTCTGGCTTTAGAACACATCATAGCACAGAGACAGCTGTGGTTAAAGTCACAAATGACATTCTAATAGCCTCAGACAAGGGACTTGTCTCTATTCTTGTCTTGCTCGATCTCAGTGCTGCATTTGATACTATCGACCATGATATCTTATTGCAAAGACTAGAGCACTTAGTTGGCATACAGGGAACTGCTTTAGGCTGGTTTAGGTCCTATCTATCTGAACGCTCTCAGTTTGTACGTGTTAACGATGAATCTTCCACGCAAACCAAAGTTAGCCATGGAGTGCCACAGGGCTCAGTGCTCGGACCTATTTTGTTCACATTATATATGCTTCCGTTAGGCAATATTATAAGAAATCATTCTGTAAACTTTCATTGTTATGCGGATGATACTCAACTATATTTATCAATCAAGCCTGATGAAATTAATCATCTAAATAAAATTCAAGACTGCCTCAAGGACTTAAAAACATGGATGACCTTCAACTTTTTGATGTTAAACACGACTAAAACTGAAGTTATTGTACTTGGCCCGAAGAATCTACGAAACAAATTATCTAAAGATATACTAACTATGGATGGCATTAATCTGGCCTCCAGTGAGACTGTAAGGAATCTTGGTGTTATATTTGATCAGGATTTATCCTTTAACGCCCACATAAAATCTATTTCAAGGACCGCCTACTTCCATCTACGTAACATTGCAAAAATCAGGCATTTCTTGCCTCAAAACGATGCAGAGAAACTAGTCCATGCATGTGTTACTTCAAGGCTGGATTATTGTAACTCCTTATTATCAGGGTGTACCAAGAAGTCAGTCAAGTCGCTTCAGCCGATTCAAAATGCTGCAGCTCGTGTACTAACCAGAGTTAGGAAAAGGGACCACATTACTCCTGTTCTGGCTGCCTTACACTGGCTCCCTATAGAACACAGGATATAATTTAAAATTCTTCTTCTCGCCTACAAAGCCCTTAATGGGCAGGCGCCATCTTACCTTAAAGAACTCATTATACCTACTGTCCTACTAGGGCATTGCGTTCCAAGAATGCAGGGTTGTTGGTTGTTCCTAGAATCTCTAAAAGTACAATGGGAGCCAGAGCCTTTTCTTATCAAGCTCCACATTTGTGGAATCAGCTTCCAGTTTGTGTTCGGGCGGCAGACACCCTATCCGTTTTTAAGAGTGCGCTTAAGACCTTCCTTTTTGATAAAGCTTATAGTTAGGGCTGATTAGATTCAGCCCCTAGTTTTGCTGATATAGGCTTAGTTTGTCGGGGGACATCTTACTTCTTCCTTCTCTCTGTCTATACCTGTGTACTCTCATGTTCCGATTAACCCAGCTTCCCCAAATGTCTTTCTTTTTGGTGTCTATATACGCCGGGATCCGGAGACATGGATGATCCTGCGGTCCAGTGCCCTGGATCACGAGCCCTAGATCTTGAGTCGTGGCTGTGGTCCTGGATCATAAGTCCTGGATGGATATCCTCGTGGATTCATCTTCTTATTATAGACACATGCATTTCCAAAAATGTGGACTACCTATGTTGCAAATGTATTATCTTTTCAATTTACACACGGCATCTATTGCACGTCTGTCCGTCCTGGGAGAGGGATCCCTCCTCTGTTGCTCTCCCTGAGGTTTCTCCCATTTTCCCTTTAAACTGTGGGTTTTCTCCGGAAGTTTTTTCCTTGTACGATGTGAGGGTCTAAGGACAGAGGGTGTCGTATTGTCATACTGATATTCTGTACACACTGTGAAGACCACTGAGACAAATGTAACATTTGTGATATTGGGCTATATAAATAAATAAATAAACATTGATAATAAATACATGTATCCTGATATTGAAGACCAAGCTAACAGTTGGTTTTATTATGAACAGAGCAAATCAAACAGACCAACCAAAGGATTTTATGTAGCAGATTTGTGCTTTTATCCATTTGTCACTATGATGAACATACATTGAAAATGTGCAATACAAAATTCATAAAATACAAATAACTATACAAACTAGGGCTGTCAGTCGATTCAAATATGTAATCGCATGATATCCATTGTTAATCGCAAATTAATTGCACATTTTGTATCTGTTCTAAATGTACCTAAGGGGAATATGTTTCAAGTTTGTAATACTCTTATCAACATATGAGTGGACACGTATGCTTTATGCAAATGTTTGTTTATTATCATTTGAACAATGACAAATATTATCCTTCTCTCTCTCTCTCAACCCTGTGTACTTCTGAGCACTAAGCCTGTTTGCAGTTGTCGGCGAAATGCCGCTCCTCTGTCTTCATAACAGTCAAAGCATGAGACTGAAGTTCCCTCTGTGGGTCAGAATAATGCGCTGTGGTGTGCAGTCGACACGCAGTCGATCCTAATGATCTAACGCAGCCCCTCGTCCTCCACAGTGTCGCGGCCCGTCCACACAGCGGCGTGCGCTGACGCTTGCCGGCGGGCGTGTCTGAAACTCGACCAACAACCAATCACACGAATCTCCCGCCCCTGACACACAAGCAGCGGTTTGATTGGCTAGAGCTTGTACTGGCATATGATTCGATTGGCTGACGCTCCAAAAGTTGAACATTGCTCAACTTTTGCAGCGAGCCACGCGAGCTATGCTCCGCGTCGCTTCCCACGATGCATTTCGGCTAAAAGTGACGTCACCCCATTCAAAGTGAATGGTGAAGCGTCAACGCACGCCGCTGTGTGGACGGGCCGTCAGGCTGTAGCCACCCATTTAGCTATCGCTGTTGTCGTCCAGTCGTCTCCTCGGCTAACTTTAAAGCGTGGACTGTCGCAAGCGAGCGGCTGTCGGCATCAGCTGTGGGTTTAAAACACCTTTTTTTGTATCCATATCTCTCGCTAGAATCTCCCACCATCCAACTAACAACAACGTCAAGCCTTTGGGCTCTGCAACTACCGGGCGGGCCGAAGACAAATACACATGCGTTAATCGCACGTTAAAAAATGTTTGCAATTAACTTGACAGCCCTAACATAAAAATGTAAGTTGATATAGCAATGAAATATAGCATTACAAAAATAAATAATTTCAAGTAAAAATGTGCGGTAAAATAATGTAATTTAATTGAATAACGATCGGTCCTGACAAACCAGAAACTACACTGTGTTTCCCACCGCACACACTGCATTATGGGAACTCAGACTGAGAAGTTCCCTGTGTGTGTGTGCGTGCGTGTGTGTGTGATGGTGGTAAGGTGTGAGAGCCCTGGGGAGTTGGCTAATATCCTTTCCAACTGGATATGACCACCAAATCGTGTTTCTAATTATTCTTCAAAAATAAATAATCTGTATTTCTTTCTTGATGCTATAAATTATATTTATTAAACTATGCTCGAGTATTATATAATAAACTAAGTTAGTAAGGTAATACAACCATAACCACAGAGATAATGATTTGTAGTTAATAGTTCATTTCCAATACAAGAAATAGAAGACTTTGATTGTTGTTCTGCATTTCTGTTGATAATGACAAAACCTGACACTTTTCGTAAATGTTTTTATTTACTGCGTAAAAAGTATCGCCACATTACGATTTCAATTTAATTTAGACCACCAGGAGGCAGTTTTGAAGAGATCTGGTTTTTAATACTTGGACTGGGGAGGAAATAAAAAATTAAATTCTCATTAGGAACTCCCAGTGTGATGAAAGGTCTGTCTCAATAAGACAAAGGTGAGCGGACACTCCCTTTACAGAATGAAGCAAGTCCTTTTGAGTTCAGTGTATTTTGCAATTCAATTCTCATTCATTAAATAAGTTGAATAAAACCAATAAGATAAGAAGAAGCTTCTCACCTGATCGGTCACCTTTTATCTCATCTGCTCAGTGACTTGCTGTGATTTGCTCCGTCAGTCATGCCGGATGTTGGGTCTCTTCATTATGAAACATCATGGTTGACGTAACCGCAGTGACATTTGGATTCCTTAATTCCTGATAAATGTCAGTTTCTATTGACACAGTCATATCATGTAATTATGCCTTTTAGCATTGAGGTCATTCTTAGTGAAGGTTTTGTACTGGATTGCTATAATACAAATATCATTAAATGAGAACAAATTTAGCGTGATACATTTTGACAAGAAATTGGTCGAGGGACATGGTCTGAAAAAAATGTCAAAATGTCAAATAGATATGATAATTAAAAGAAAATTGTGAAATGTAAGGAAAATGTGGGACCAAACAAAGTTTAAAAGAATCTTGGAACTATATGGGAATAGTACAACACAAATGAAATACATCTAAATCCTAAAGCAGGATAAACAAAGTTGCAAATCTAATGTGTGACACTGTTGTTGGTCTTCATGGAGCAACACTGTAAAGATAATAAAAGGGGTTTTCTGTTTAGTGTTTGATTTACCCTGTTAATAACTGATATGTTTCGTTTGGTAACAAGCTATAAACCAACAGTTACTGGCAATACGTGTGTGTGTGTGTGTGTGTGTGTGTGTGTGTGTGTGTGTGTGTGTGTGTGTGTGTGTGGTGTGTGTGTGTGTGTGTGTGTGTGTGTGTGTGTGTGTGTGTGGTGTGTGTGTGTGTGTGTGTGTGTGTGTGTGTGTGTGTGTGTGTGTGTGTGTGTGTATTTAACAAGTAGATTAACTGTGAAGACATGATTATTGAAAAACAAGTAGTTAATGTAAGGAGACAACTCCCTTTTAATTCTTATTTGTTGTACACACGTCTTACACACATGTTTAGAAAGCCATACCTCTTATATAGCCACACACACACACACACACACACACCACACACACACACACACACACACACACACACACACACACACACACACACACACACACACACACACACACACACACACTAGCTGTCCTGCTGAAGGAGGTCTTTGGTTTTTTGCAGGTTGTGATCAACAGCTCCATCTAAGAACTGAACCCAGGTCAGCTGGGATTCCCCGCATACATGACTGCACCTGAATAGAGGGGTAACATTTTTTATCCACAATAACAATTACAATAATAATACTAAATGAAAAGATAATACAAATTAAGTTCATTTCTACTAGGCTTGAGATTTTTATCGTTAAAATTCCCATTTTATATCATGCATATTACACATGAAATACAGTCGGAGCAAAAGAATACTACATATTAACAGATATGAACTTCAAATATCAGAAGTATTATAATCACTAAACATTAATGTTACCTGATGATCTCAAGAACTTTCTTTAACAGTGCTCCCAATTTAGAAACCTGCAGCGAGAAAAGAAAAGTCCTTTATATGTTAATATGAATATTGAATGACACGTTTCATAATATTCCTAAATACTATATAAAGGGCAAAGACCACCTTTAACTGCTCTAAACATGCTCTTTTGAAATGTGCATATTTCACCAGGGTTTGTCTTAACCCCGTCAACAGAGTGTCGAGTTATGTACGACACTTTAAAAAGGCTCAGCAATTGAAGCACACGCGTTGAGCACCAGGAAAAGCGCTTTATAAATGTATTGTATTATTATTACTAAATAACTGTGTGTAACACACATCTGGGTTTCCTACAGTCCAACTCCAACACGAGTTGGACTGGTCTGACCTGTGTCCCTTTGATAAGGAGAAAAAGAGCTGCTGCTGATCTTAATCAACACGGAAAAAGTCAATCGTTTTCTCTGGAAGTAGAACAAAGAGCTGCTTCGAATACCACCGACGCGGATAACTAAACAATGGGGACATTGGCTCAAGAAAGTGAAGCTGCTGTTCAAAAGAATAGAGGAGCCTGATTTTCAGGTTGTCTGTTGTGCCTCGACTGTGACATGTTCCCATGCGTTCATGTTCAAAAAGCTCTTATGTATAAAACAATTCCGCTTGCCGACAAAGACCTACATGGACATATTAGTCCTTGCTCTGTGGAGATGTGACTCGTCTGCACACCCGTCGCTGCTGGCAACACGACATTACATTGTTCACAATTGCAGGAACAGTCAAGCCACACCGTGCCTGAGAGGAGCACAACATTTACATATGGCAACACTTTTCCAGATTACTGGCATCATTTTCAGGTGATTTGAAATGAAACTAGATTCATTAAGCGCTCATCATAGCAACTACATATATTCTTTTAACCCTCAAAACCCTGAAACTGTGTCTCATTAGTAACGCAAAGAACCACCTCGTAGATAAATGCCTTCAGAAAACATAACGTTGCAATTTACATCAGTACACATATTGCATACTGTATATCAAAATATTACAGGCGTAATGAGGGAGTGTGTGTGTGTGTGTGTGTGTGTGTGTGTGTGTGTGTGTGTGTGTGGGTGTGTGGTGTGTGTTGTGTGTGTGTGTGTGTGTGTGTGTGTGTGTGTGTGTGTGTGTGGTGTGTGTGTGTGTGTGTGTGTGTGTGTGTGTGTGTGTGTGTGTGTGTGAGAGTGTGTGTGTGGAGAAGAGTCTTGCATTGTCTTGTTCCATTGTCAAAAGATATCGCATTTTGATGATAAGAGAGAGATGACTGATTATTGACATGGCTGATCCCTCGTTAGGAACACTTTGGTATATTGTAAGCCGAGGTCCATTTTTGATTAATAAAAAAAGTGTACTCGTAACACAAAACACGAGACATTGTCTCATGAGTAACGAGGGTTAACACGTGGTGGTTTAATGCTTCAGACAATATACCATCAGAGATTGGCGTGACATTTTTAAAATTACAGATGTTACAGGTGTGTGTGTGTCTTACATTGTCCTCTACTCCGCTATAGTCCATGGGTGGATAGAGACAGAGAGCCAGATCATCGACACTGAGGAGGAAACAGGAAGAGGCAGAGATTTGTTTTGACTGTTCTATTATTGGACACAAATGTTGATTGAGTTTGTTTAAAAAAAGCAAATTGATCAAAAGCTGGCCGAAAGATAAATGAAGATTGGTGTTGGGCAAAATACCAAATCTACTCTTCTAATATCAGAGTAGCACATGATAACAAAGGCCCTGCGTAGCTGTGTACGTAACAGGACGTATGATTACCAGAAGAGCGTCAGGACTGTTTTAGGCATATAAAAAACGTTGTTGTCACAATAGTTGTCTCGGTGACAACAATCCACATGATGATTCACTCTATGGAGATAGACATATGACTGTCATGTTTATTTCTTACGTGGGCCGCAGCTAATGAACTTTGAACCGGTATTCTGCGTCTTGTGACTGAAACACCCTCTTGTATATCAGCATGTCAAGGACTCTGTTCTGGGAACTATTTGTCCCACGCAGCGCTGGGTGTGATGACTACTTCCATTCTTGCAAGGATAATACAGTGATAACTACTGTAAAGCCCATGTTAGCCGGTGCGGACCGGCCAAAGGTAGCTCCTCTCCTCCGCCGTCCCCCGGCAACTCCCGAGCAGCAGGGAGACTGGGTGACTGTTCAGAAGGGGCATAACGCGAAACCCGCAGGTCCCCACCAACCCGTTCACGTATCTAACAGATATTCCCCACTCAGCGAGACCCGCTGAGAAGCCAACTCTGGTTATTGGTAGCTCTATTATGAGACACGTGAATTTAGAGACCGACGCCTCCACAGTCACATGCATTCCGGGGGCCAGAGCGGGCGACGTTGAGGCGCAACTTAACCGGCTGGCTAAAAATAAACGTAAATACAGTAGGATTGTTATTCACGTCGGTGGTAATGATGTTCGTTTACGCCAATCAGAATGCACCAAAGTTCATGTGGCGTCGGTGTGTAGTTATGCTAAAACAATGTCGGACACCGTAATCTTCTCTGGTCCCCTCCCCAATCTGATCAACGATGACATGTATAGCATGTCATCATTTCAGCGCTGGTTGTCTTGGTGGTGCCCAGCAAACAATGTGGGCTTCGTAAATAATTGGACAGCCTTCTGGGGAAAACCTGGTCTGATTAAAAGAGACGGCATTCACCCTACTTTGAAAGGTGCAGATCTCATTTCGGCAAACATTTCAGGGCTTTGTGGACGTAATCCATGACAAACTGGAGTTGAGACCAGGAGGCGGAGTCGCAGTCTTACACGCTTCTCTGCGCTCTCTCCTAGGCAGTCATCCATAGGAATCCCGAACCCAATAAAATACCCAATATTAGCGGTGTGTGTGTCTGCCCAAGGACAATTTAAGGTAAAACCTAATAGAGGTGTCATACATAATAACCTAATAAAAGTAAATGTAACAACTACTACAGTGCAACAAAACAGGAAGATTACATGTGGTCTCTTAAACATAAGATCTCTAGCATCTAAAGCAATATTGGTAAATGATTTAATATCAGATTATAATATTGATAAATGCTGTCTCACTGAAACTTGGTTGAGACATGAAGAATATGTCAGCATAAATGAGGCCACTCCACCCAGCCATGTCAACACTCATATTGCTCGAGGCACGGGCCGAGGAGGTGGAGTTGCAGCAATCTTTGACTCAAGTTTACTTATCAATACTAAACCAACATTAAATTATACCTCTTTTGAAAGCCTCGTTTTTAGTCTTACGCATCCGACCTGGAAAACTTTGCAGCCAATCTTATTTGTTACAGTGTATCGTGCACCAGGTCCTTATTCAGAATTCTTATCAGAATTCTCTGAGTTTTTATCAACTTTGGTTCTTAAAACAGATAAAGTAATTATCGTAGGTGACTTTAATATTCATGTTGACGTTGATAAAAATAGCCTTACTGTTGCATTTAACTCTATATTAGATTCTGTTGGTTTCTCAGTGTAAATAAACCAACCCACTGCTATAATCACACTCTCGACCTTGTTCTGACTTATGGTATTGAAATTGAGCAACTATTAGTCGAACCGCATAATCCTGCTTTATCCGACCATTTCTTAGTAACTTTTGAAGTACTGTTACTAGACTACAAAGCATTAGTCAAAGGCTCCTGCAGCAGAAACCTATCTGTTAGTGCTATAGCCAAATGTAAGGAAGAGATTCCACCAATACTTAACTCGATAGCATGTCTGCATGTAGGGGAGGAAACTTATACAAAATGTACACCACCCAAATTGATCATGTTGTTGATAGTGCTATAGATGCGCTGCGAATAAAATTAGACTCTGTTGCTCCTTTGAAAAAGAAGAAAACAAAACAACATAGATTAGCTCCATGGCATAATGCCGAAACCCGCAAAATAAAGCAAAAGTCTAGACAACTTGGAAGGATATGGCGTTCCACTAAACTTGAAGAATCTCGTTTAATTTGGCATATTACTCTCAATGAATATAAGAAAGCACTGCGTAAAGCGAGAGCAGCCTACTACTCTTCATTAATAGATGAGAATAAGAATAAAGCAAGATTTCTTTTCAGCACTGTAGCCAGGCTGACAGAGAGCCACAGCTCGACTGAGCCTTCTATTCCCATAGCACTCAGTAGTAATGATTTTATGTGCTTTTTTAACGATAAAATTGTTACTCTTAGAAACAAAATCAATGACCTCTTGCCTTTGACCAGTATAGTGTTATCAACAGCTCCCGGAATCGTAAGTTCTAATATTACACTAGAAAGTAAACTAGAATGCTTTTCAGCCATAAACCTTGAACAATTAAATTCAATGATTCTCTCTTCTAAACCATCAACGTGCATGTTAGACCCAATTCCAACTAAGCTGTTGAAGGAAGTTTTTCCATTAATTAGCACTTCTTTATTAAATATTATGAATATGTCTTTATTATCAGGCTATGTTCCACAATCATTTAAAGTAGCAGTGATAAAACCGCTTCTTAAAAAGCACAACCTCGATCCAGAGGTTTTAGCCAACTATAGACCTATTTCTAATCTTCCGTTCCTCTCAAAAATTCTTGAGAAAGCGGTCGCAAAACAGTTGTGTGATTACTTAAAAAACAATGATTTATTTGAAGATTGTCAGTCTGGCTTTAGAACACATCATAGCACAGAGACAGCTGTGGTTAAAGTCACAAATGACATTCTAATAGCCTCAGACAAGGGACTTGTCTCTATTCTTGTCTTGCTCGATCTCAGTGCTGCATTTGATACTATCGACCATGATATCTTATTGCAAAGACTAGAGCACTTAGTTGGCATACAGGGAACTGCTTTAGGCTGGTTTAGGTCCTATCTATCTGAACGCTCTCAGTTTGTACGTGTTAACGATGAATCTTCCACGCAAACCAAAGTTAGCCATGGAGTGCCACAGGGCTCAGTGCTCGGACCTATTTTGTTCACATTATATATGCTTCCGTTAGGCAATATTATAAGAAATCATTCTGTAAACTTTCATTGTTATGCGGATGATACTCAACTATATTTATCAATCAAGCCTGATGAAATTAATCATCTAAATAAAATTCAAGACTGCCTCAAGGACTTAAAAACATGGATGACCTTCAACTTTTTGATGTTAAACACGACTAAAACTGAAGTTATTGTACTTGGCCCGAAGAATCTACGAAACAAATTATCTAAAGATATACTAACTATGGATGGCATTAATCTGGCCTCCAGTGAGACTGTAAGGAATCTTGGTGTTATATTTGATCAGGATTTATCCTTTAACGCCCACATAAAATCTATTTCAAGGACCGCCTACTTCCATCTACGTAACATTGCAAAAATCAGGCATTTCTTGCCTCAAAACGATGCAGAGAAACTAGTCCATGCATGTGTTACTTCAAGGCTGGATTATTGTAACTCCTTATTATCAGGGTGTACCAAGAAGTCAGTCAAGTCGCTTCAGCCGATTCAAAATGCTGCAGCTCGTGTACTAACCAGAGTTAGGAAAAGGGACCACATTACTCCTGTTCTGGCTGCCTTACACTGGCTCCCTATAGAACACAGGATATAATTTAAAATTCTTCTTCTCGCCTACAAAGCCCTTAATGGGCAGGCGCCATCTTACCTTAAAGAACTCATTATACCCTACTGTCCTACTAGGGCATTGCGTTCCAAGAATGCAGGGTTGTTGGTTGTTCCTAGAATCTCTAAAAGTACAATGGGAGCCAGAGCCTTTTCTTATCAAGCTCCACATTTGTGGAATCAGCTTCCAGTTTGTGTTCGGGCGGCAGACACCCTATCCGTTTTTAAGAGTGCGCTTAAGACCTTCCTTTTTGATAAAGCTTATAGTTAGGGCTGATTAGATTCAGCCCCTAGTTTTGCTGATATAGGCTTAGTTTGTCGGGGGACATCTTACTTCTTCCTTCTCTCTGTCTATACCTGTGTACTCTCATGTTCCGATTAACCCAGCTTCCCCAAATGTCTTTCTTTTTGGTGTCTATATACGCCGGGATCCGGAGACATGGATGATCCTGCGGTCCAGTGCCCTGGATCACGAGCCCTAGATCTTGAGTCGTGGCTGTGGTCCTGGATCATAAGTCCTGGATGGATATCCTCGTGGATTCATCTTCTTATTATAGACACATGCATTTCCAAAAATGTGGACTACCTATGTTGCAAATGTATTATCTTTTCAATTTACACACGGCATCTATTGCACGTCTGTCCGTCCTGGGAGAGGGATCCCTCCTCTGTTGCTCTCCCTGAGGTTTCTCTTTCTCCCATTTTCCCTTTAAACTGTGGGTTTTCTCCGGAAGTTTTTCCTTGTACGATGTGAGGGTCTAAGGACAGAGGGTGTCGTATTGTCATACTGATATTCTGTACACACTGTGAAGACCACTGAGACAAATGTAACATTTGTGATATTGGGCTATATAAATAAATAAATAAACATTGATAATAAATACATGTATCCTGATATTGAAGACCAAGCTAACAGTTGGTTTTATTATGAACAGAGCAAATCAAACAGACCAACCAAAGGATTTTATGTAGCAGATTTGTGCTTTTATCCATTTGTCACTATGATGAACATACATTGAAAATGTGCAATACAAAATTCATAAAATACAAATAACTATACAAACTAGGGCTGTCAGTCGATTCAAATATGTAATCGCATGATATCCATTGTTAATCGCAAATTAATTGCACATTTTGTATCTGTTCTAAATGTACCTAAGGGGAATATGTTTCAAGTTTGTAATACTCTTATCAACATATGAGTGGACACGTATGCTTTATGCAAATGTTTGTTTATTATCATTTGAACAATGACAAATATTATCCTTCTCTCTCTCTCTCAACCCTGTGTACTTCTGAGCACTAAGCCTGTTTGCAGTTGTCGGCGAAATGCCGCTCCTCTGTCTTCATAACAGTCAAAGCATGAGACTGAAGTTCCCTCTGTGGGTCAGAATAATGCGCTGTGGTGTGCAGTCGACACGCAGTCGATCCTAATGATCTAACGCAGCCCTCGTCCTCCACAGTGTCGCGGCCCGTCCACACAGCGCGTGCGCTGACGCTTGCCGGCGGGCGTGTCTGAAACTCGACCAACAACCAATCACACGAATCTCCCGCCCCTGACACACAAGCAGCGGTTTGATTGGCTAGAGCTTGTACTGGCATATGATTCGATTGGCTGACGCTCCAAAAGTTGAACATTGCTCAACTTTTGCAGCGAGCCACGCGAGCTATGCTCCGCGTCGCTTCCCACGATGCATTTCGGCTAAAAGTGACGTCACCCCATTCAAAGTGAATGGTGAAGCGTCAACGCACGCCGCTGTGTGGACGGGCCGTCAGGCTGTAGCCACCCATTTAGCTATCGCTGTTGTCGTCCAGTCGTCTCCTCGGCTAACTTTAAAGCGTGGACTGTCGCAAGCGAGCGGCTGTCGGCATCAGCTGTGGGTTTAAAAACCTTTTTTTGTATCCATATCTCTCGCTAGAATCTCCCACCATCCAACTAACAACAACGTCAAGCCTTTGGGCTCTGCAACTACCGGGCGGGCCGAAGACAAATACACATGCGTTAATCGCACGTTAAAAAATGTTTGCAATTAACTTGACAGCCCTAACATAAAAATGTAAGTTGATATAGCAATGAAATATAGCATTACAAAAATAAATAATTTCAAGTAAAAATGTGCGGTAAAATAATGTAATTTAATTGAATAACGATCGGTCCTGACAAACCAGAAAACTACACTGTGTTTCCCACCGCACACACTGCATTATGGGAACTCAGACTGAGAAGTTCCCTGTGTGTGTGTGCGTGCGTGTGTGTGTGATGGTGGTAAGGTGTGAGAGCCCTGGGGAGTTGGCTAATATCCTTTCCAACTGGATATGACCACCAAATCGTGTTTCTAATTATTCTTCAAAAATAAATAATCTGTATTTCTTTCTTGATGCTATAAATTATATTTATTAAACTATGCTCGAGTATTATATAATAAACTAAGTTAGTAAGGTAATACAACCATAACCACAGAGATAATGATTTGTAGTTAATAGTTCATTTCCAATACAAGAAATAGAAGACTTTTGATTGTTGTTCTGCATTTCTGTTGATAATGACAAAACCTGACACTTTTCGTAAATGTTTTTATTTACTGCGTAAAAAGTATCGCCACATTACGATTTCAATTTAATTTAGACCACCAGGAGGCAGTTTGAAGAGATCTGGTTTTTATACTTGGACTGGGGAGGAAATAAAAAATTAAATTCTCATTAGGAACTCCCAGTGTGATGAAAGGTCTGTCTCAATAAGACAAAGGTGAGCGGACACTCCCTTTACAGAATGAAGCAAGTCCTTTTGAGTTCAGTGTATTTTGCAATTCAATTCTCATTCATTAAATAAGTTGAATAACCAATAAGATAAGAAGAAGCTTCTCACCTGATCGGTCACCTTTTATCTCATCTGCTCAGTGACTTGCTGTGATTTGCTCCGTCAGTCATGCCGGATGTTGGGTCTCTTCATTATGAAACATCATGGTTGACGTAACCGCAGTGACATTTGGATTCCTTAATTCCTGATAAATGTCAGTTTCTATTGACACAGTCATATCATGTAATTATGCCTTTTAGCATTGAGGTCATTCTTAGTGAAGGTTTTGTACTGGATTGCTATAATACAAATATCATTAAATGAGAACAAATTTAGCGTGATACATTTTGACAAGAAATTGGTCGAGGGACATGGTCTGAAAAAAATGTCAAAATGTCAAATAGATATGATAATTAAAAGAAAATTGTGAAATGTAAGGAAAATGTGGGACCAAACAAATGAAATACATCTAAATCCTAAAGCAGGATAAACAAAGTTGCAAATCTAATGTGTGACACTGTTGTTGGTCTTCATGGAGCAACACTGTAAAGATAATAAAAGGGGTTTTCTGTTTAGTGTTTGATTTACCCTGTTAATAACTGATATGTTTCGTTTGGTAACAAGCTATAAACCAACAGTTACTGGCAATACGTTGTGTGTGTGTGTGTTGTGTGTGTGTGTGTGTGTTGTGTGTGTGTGGTGTGTGTGTGTGTGTGTGGTGGGTGTGTGTGTGTGTGTGTGTGTGTGTGTGTGTGTGGTGTGTGTGTGTGTGTGTGTGTGTGTGTGTGTGTTTAACAAGTAGATTAACTGTGAAGACATGATTATTGAAAAACAAGTAGTTAATGTAAGGAGACAACTCCTCCCTTTTAATTCTTATTTGTTGTACACACGTCTTACACACATGTTTAGAAAGCCATACCTCTTATATAGCCACACACACACACACACACACACACACACACACACACACACACACACACACACACACACACACACACACCACAACACAGACACACACACACACCCTAGCTGTCCTGCTGAAGGAGGTCTTTGGTTTTTTGCAGGTTGTGATCAACAGCTCCATCTAAGAACTGAACCCAGGTCAGCTGAGATTCCCCGCATACATGACTGCACCTGAATAGAGGGGTAACATTTTTTATCCACAATAACAATTACAATAATAATACTAAATGAAAAGATAATACAAATTAA